>NW_027069531.1:534303-607978 GCF_002906115.3 Quercus suber | reverse complement strand
TTCGATCGATCGAGCCAGGCCGAGAGTCCCAAGTACTTCTGCAGCCACTCGATTCCAACTTTACAATATTAAACCAACTTTGAGCAAGTCTAAAGAAGACACCATACAATGTTTTGATCATGGTTTGCCAACATTACAAATTAGAGTTCTAAATACATAAAATCCTAAGACCTTAGAACCTAACATAAACACATCCACAACAGTAAATATAAGGCAAAGATAAAAGGAAGAAAGATGCAAACACACGGACAACACACGATGTGTTATTGAAGAGGAAACCGAAGTCTTCGGCGTAAAACCTCTTCGCTGCCCTCCAAGCGGTGATACAATCCACTAAAGAATATAGTTGGGATACATGAACAGCAGAAGACCCTCCAAGCCTAATCTACCCAGGTACCTAAGCTCTCCAAGCTTCTTGCTCCAACGAGGTTACGCCGAACCTATTTCTTCTTTAGCTTCCCAGATTCCGCTACTTGACCATAGCATCAACTAATGTATATTGGTTCCTTCCAAACTGTTTCCCTCAGCACCAAATAAACCTTCTCACAGACGTGGGTGTGGTGAGATAAGGATTTGGTAAAAGACCTCTCAAGGGTATGACAATGAAGAGGAAGAGAGTAGAGGAATTTATAGAGTTTCTTAGATGAAGATTGGGGATAAGGCAATCTTGTTTTTCTCTAGGGTTTTCTCTCAAAAAATTCTCTCTAGAAGCTCTCTCAATTTAGTGGGTATAAGGGTCTATATATAGTAAGGTGAGAAAAGAATACGAAGAGACAGTTTTTGCCAAACAGGGTAAATTGGCGGCTTGGTCTCGTGGCTTGTCCAAGTCGCGAAATTAAGTCGCGACGTAACGGCCTAGCCAGCCTGGGACTTTTGTCCTATAGTGCGACAGTTGGCGTGACCCTTCGGCTTCCCTGTGTGCATCTCACGTGCCTGAAGTTGGCGACTTGCAGCCGCGAGCCACTCGCGAGTCTTAGCCGCGAAGCTCTGCTTCTTTGCACATACTTGAGCTTTTCTTCACACCTTCTCACACGCTACCCTTACAATAATCCCACCTAAATACAAGGTTACTAAGTGCTTAAATTATAAGCAAATTGGCACAGAATAAAGCCAACAAGATGGTTGATAAATTTCAACCTTACATATGATGCATGGTTCTTTGGCAGAAAATCTCTCTTCTAATGCACTTGACTGGAAGCAAAGGTTTGAAATTGCTCTTGGTACTGCAAAAGGTTTAGCTTATTTGCATGAAGAGTTGTAACATCCCAATCAGCTTTTTTTTTTTAAAAAAAAAAAAAAAAAAAAAAAAAAAGGGGTCAAGATCAGATATTTTGGGTTCCCACGTGCCAAGCCCCACCTAACCCCACTACCCACTCCCTTTTATCTCTTCTTTGGCCGGCTCACTCTTTGCTTTTCTTTCTTTTCATTTTTTTTTGGTTTTCTCTCATATGCTCCTCTCTGCTCTCATCCTCTCCACCGGCACTTCCACACCACCACTATTTCCACCATCATTTTTCTGGCAAGATCACCGAAGAAATGTTGAGAACTCATAAACACCTTCACATCTTTTTTTTTTTAGGTAAAACTTTCTCATCTTTTTGGTGGGTTTTGCACTTTTGCTTGAGGTTATTTTTACCTAAGGTTTAATAATGATACCCATGTGATTTATGAGCATTGGAAGTGATATTTATGTGTTTTTATGTATGGGTTTTGTATTGGTGGAATTATTTGATAAATGGGTATATATTTTTGTGCTATTGATGACTACTTAAGTTTTATGTATGGTGGAAAAATTCAGGGGTTTTAAGTTATAACATGTGATGGTTGGTAAATTTAATTTTTCCATTGCCATTGGGTTTATTTAGAGTTAGTTGAAGTTCTAAATTTGTTGTCTTGGAGGATATTTTGATTTTGCTTTCATGGGTCTCTTGATGTAGTGTAAATTTTATGGAAGCTAGTCATAATGTTGGAGATGATATTAAATGGTTAACTCTATAAATTGGAGTTTATGCCTTGTGAATAAATTTGTTGAGAAACTATGGAAGTGGAATGTATTATTATTGATGAGGTTAAATACTAGGCTTGCCTAATTAAGTGATTATTTGGCAATTCCTAAATTGTGTCTAGATGCAATTTCAAGCTCTATACTTATTGTGATAGGTTTACTTGATATTATTTAGGTTCTAGCTAATCTCCTTAGAGCTTGGAGAATTAGGATTTTGCGGTTGCGAGGTAAGTAGCTTTTTAATTGGATTTTAAAAAATAACAATGTTATATAAATGTTTTTGGGTTAGACACGCTTTTGGAAACTACCTATGGAAATTATACTTTCCTAAAAACTATTGTGTCGTAACCTTAATATATATATATATATATATATGAAAATGCATCATATTTGGTAGTGCATTTGGAGAAATGCATGAATTTGTTGATATAGATAAATGAGCATCTTTTATTAATCTTGATAAGAAAATCTTGGATTTTATGGTGTAGTGGAATATTTAAGATGCTTATCTTGTCTTAGTACTTGGGAAATTAATAGAAAATCTTTTTGACAAGAATGAAGTTGAAAACCTTACAAACTTTGTAGAAGTTAAATTATTTAAGGTTGTTTGAAACTACCTGGATATGAACTATGTGTTTCAAAGTAGTGTAACCTATGAGTTTATGTTGTTTTAACACTATGCCATATGTGATTTCCTGGTGATCACTCGATTTAGTTTCTGTAGTCTTGGTGACAATGGAATCAAATCTAGGTCAATGCCCTTTCACTTTGGATGACGCATTCTTCCTTGCTGTCCATGGGGGGAAGAGGTTCCTTGATTGTGTGTGGGTGAGGCTGCTACCCATGGGGCCAAGAAACCACATGCAAGAGAGGTCCTATTTGACGCGCTCTCTCTGCTGCCTATGGGGGGAGAGAAAAACCTTAAGGGTATGGGTGAGGTTGCTGTCCATGGGGCCAAGAGTCTGCATACCAGAGAGGACAATATCATGCCAATTGTGAATGGGTGGATTCGCTGACCGGTCTTTGTGGTAGTGTGGTACATTTGAGATAAATTACCATATGTTAGATTTTATGGCTGTGGAATTATATTATTAGTGCCTACAAATTATAGTATATGGTTTCAACATATTTACTTTGAGGAACTTGTATTTCATTATTAAATCATTCTTGTTGTATTATTATTATTGTAGATGAAACTTGCATTTCCCCACCCCCATTAAATATGCTACTTACTGGGCTCTGTCTCATTCTATTATTTTATAACCTTTTCAAAGTAGGCAATAGTCTTTTGAGACAGCTTTTTGGTCGCTAATAGTAGTTAGACTAACTACTGATGGAGGCTGAAACTTTTGTAATGGGTATATTAGATGGTGTACATCTTAGAATAGGCTTGACTCATTCTTTTGTATATTAAAGTGGTTGTGATGTTATTCCCACTGATGGGACAAGCTAATGATATGTAATTAAAATTCAGATCACTATTCTTTTGTGGCCAATGGTCATTGTAATTGTTGCTTAGAGCTTTGACTTACTTTGAAAGTATATTCAATGGAATTATGATGATAATTCTTGATGTTAGTACTTGATACGATTTTTGTTGATTAAATTGTCAAAAAGGAAAATTTACAAGTTCTTTGAGATGTGTTTTTTTATGTCTTGGACCCTTTGGGGTTTGGGGTGTGACAAGAGTGCTTGGAGTGGGTTTTACATTGTGACATAAAGCCTTAAAATATACTTCTAGACTGGAATTATGAACCAAAAGTGGCAGATTTTGGTCTATCCAAATTGCAAAATAGAGGTGCCCTTAACAATCCAAGCTTCTTAAGGATGAGAGGAACCCGCGGTTACATGGCTCCAGAGTGGGTCTTCAATCTGCGTATCACCTCCAAAGTGGATGTTTATAGCTATGGAATTGTTGTGTTGGAGATGGTGACTGGAAAAAGCACAATAATGGGTGTCCACACTACAAATTTTGGAGTTGAAACTAAAATCAAAAGGCTGGCCACTTGGGTTAAGGGGAAAAAGAACGGAGAAGTTGCAACCACTTCTTGGATTGATGATATCATGGACCCCAAAATGGAAGGTATATATGACAATGGTAAGATCGAGATCTTAGTTGAAATGGCTTTGCAGTGCTTAGAGGAAGACAAAGATGAAAGACCCACCATGAAACAAGTAGTTAAGAAGCTTTCTTCACCTTGAAAATGATCTTCTCTAACATGGCATGGCGGGTCTCCTCATGTTCAACCTTTTTCTGATTCTCTCGTTAGTTTATTCTCTTATTTTGTGCCTACATAGTATGTTTCGTGGGGCTGTCTTCTTTATTTCACCATGTAGCTTTTGTGGAACCCTAAGTTTTATGCAACTCTTTTATGTTATAATAGATATTTCCTTAATTGTGTTTGAATGCCATTACCACCAACATGTATAATGCATTTATTTATTTTATTGGGTAATTATAGGTTTACATTGTATTTGCAATACAAGATTTACATTGTAATATTGTACATTTTTTGTGTACAACATCACAATTTTTGGTCTATAATATAAAATTTATGTTACGTTTTTAGACCCCTTAAAACACAATTGGATTAACCTAGTAAACAAGCCAAGTTATTACTGATGGAAATTAATGATGAGTGCAGCAGAAAATAAGTTTTAAACGGATCTACTTCATTCGATATTGATAACACGTACTAAGTAAATTTCAGAATTTGAGAACAAGAGATCGTACCTTGAAGCGGTGAATTTCAAAACCGAAGATTGAAGCACTTGGGATTACTTTTAATCTTCACTCCAATTCCACTAACGCCCAAGATGTGTGGTCTCTCAATTGGTAACAAAGGGATGACTAGTGAGTGACAAAAACTCACATACACACCACTTCACAATGGTGTTTTTTTTTACCCACTGAAAATTCTGAACATTTTTCCCTTTGTATCTAACCAATTTATCTAATTGGGCTGGCCTTTTGGGCCTTCCCAATTGGACTTAAGTGTGTGGCTTGGAGTGGGACCAAAAGGGACCAATAAGACACTAGCTCCAATGGGCCTTGGGTTTTTCTGTCAACTCTTGACAAGTCCAAAGTTACCATTAACTATATTTAATACCACTATATAAATATAGTTGCGCTCTAGGTCTTATCTATAAATTATATCCCAAGACTTTATTATACATGCAACCCCTTCATAAAATATTCGTAGTAATACAAAGTCATTAATGTAGACTGCCACTTTGTAAATTACTACATCTTAATCCTTGAGTACCCGGTTTAATCCTTTAATGTTATTCATTATATATTTATGAAATCCAATTCCATAAATATATACTTTAGTCTCACTAAAGTGGTTAGGCCTAACTCTCTGAATAACAAACTCATTAAACTTATCTCAAGGGAATACTTTATATCTCCGTTAAGAGACTATGAATTCCATCTTGAGAATACATGTTCCATCAACACTAAATGTGGCTGCCCAACATACTGAGGTTTTGACCATAACTGTAGATCTCACTCCTGATATATCAAAGCAACCTACACCTCATGATCAGGTCCATTATTCTCTCAGGATTAAGAGTTCATGCAAATACAAGTCGTGAGATTTATTATTCATTTGACAGTCTTTAGGAGAATAATAAATCTCACAGCGGTCCAGTTCAATATGTCTTAACTCTTAAAACATATTAACACATCAACTAGAAGTCTCCACTTCCATGATCAAGACAAATCATCGTAGTTGATATGTTATAGTCTTCGCAGATGAAATGCCCAATTTCATCACCGACTACGAACTATAATTCTGAGTTTACAAAGAACTTGTGATTTATATCTTCTGTGACTCTTCACATAAATCACATACTATGCATCTCATGGACTATATGATAATGTCTGAATATTCATGTTACCATTATTTCAGATAATAATAAAACAAATTTATTAAACATAATATTAAGTCATACATAATGTCAAACACAATGTCACACTTAATATTATACATAGCATCTTACAATAGGATTTAAGGGCACCAATCCTAACAATTTCCCACTTGCCCTAAAGACTATTGTGCACTAATCTAACTCCCATTCTTTCCAAATGCGACTCAAAAATCCTTTGAGGCAAAGCTTTAGTAAATGGATCTGCCAGATTGTTTGCACTTTCAATCTTTGCTACCACCACATCTCCACGAGCAACAATATCTCGAATGATATGGTACTTCCTCTCAATGTGCTTTCCTTTCTTGTGATTCCTTGGATCTTTAGATTGTGCAACTGCTCCACTGTTATCACAAAACAATGTGATTGGAACTTGCTCCATTCTTATTACACCAAGGTCAGAAAGGAACTTCTTGAGCCATACAGCTTCCTTTGCTGCTTCACAAGCAGCAACATATTCTGCCTCCATGGTGGAGTCTGCAATACAAGATTGCTTAATACTCCGCCAACTAATGGCTCCACCTCCCAAGGTGAAAACACATCCTGAAGTGGATTTTCTGAAATCTAGATCCGATTGAAAATCTGAATCTGTATAGCCAATAGGTATCAAATCCTCACTTTGGTAAACAAGCATATAATCTCTCGTTCTCCGTAGATACTTGAGAATATGCTTTACAGCTTGCCAATGTTTTGGTCCTGGATTTGATTGATATCGGCTGACCATGCCAACTGAATAGCAGATATCTGGTCTAGTACAAAGCATGGCATACATGAGACTTCCTACTGCAGAAGCATAAGGAACTTGTCTCATCATATCTTCTTCCTCTTGAGTCTTAGGCCTTTGGTCATCAGACAGAGGAACTCCATGTCTGAAAGGAAGCAATCCTTTCTTGGAGTTTTGCATGCTAAACCGTTCTAGAACCTTATCTATATATCCAGCTTGTGATAAGCCTAACATCTTATTCTTGCGATCTCGCCAAAGCTTGATCCCTAGAATAAAGTTAGCCTCACCCAAGTCCTTCATATCAAATTGGCTTGACAACCAAACCTTTACCGATGACATTACCCCTACATCATTTCCAATGAGTAGAATATCATCAACATAAAGCACTAGGAACATTACTACTTTATCTTGATGTCTTTTGTACACACATGGTTCATCAAGATTTTGTTCAAAACCAAATGTCTTGATTGCTTGATCAAATCTGATGTTCCATGACCTAGATGCTTGCTTAAGTCCATAAATGGACCTTTGCAACTTGCATACCATATGCTCTTGGTTCTTTGCTATGAAACCTTCCGGTTGCATCATATAGATTTCCTCTTCAAGATTGCCATTAAGAAATGCAGTCTTGACATCCATTTGCCAAATCTCATAATCAAAATGAGCAGCAATGGATAAGAGAATTCTGATAGATTTAAGCATTGCTACTGGAGAAAAGGTTTCATCATAATCAATACCTTCTTTTTGTGTATACCCTTTCGCCACTAGCCTTGCTTTAAAGGTTTCAACCTTTCCATCTATCCCTCTCTTCCTCTTGTAAACCCATTTGCAACCAACAGGTTTAATGCCGTTAGGCGCCTTTACAAGATCCCAAACTTGATTGGAATACATGGAATCTAATTCAGATTTCATAGCTTGGACCCAATGATGTGCATCTATATCATTTATAGCTTCATCATATGTGTAGGGATCCGATTCAACCTCTTCTGAGATAGCTTCATAAGTTTCTCCCAAACCTATGAATCTTATAGGAGGCCGAACAATTCTCCCACTACGACGAGGCACCTGAGTACTAGACATGTCATGAGTAGTATCTTGTGGTGTATCTAATACAGCCACATCATCCCTAGTTTCATCTATTGGTTGTTCATTTACAGATTCATTCATTTCAGCCAACACAACTCTACTTCTAGGAGTAAAATTATTCATATAGTCATTTTCCAAGAATTTAGCATTTGTACTAACAAAAACTTTGTTATCTTTACGACTATAGAATAAATAACCCCTAGTTTCTTTTGGATAACCTACAAGCAAACACACTTCTGATTTTGGTTCCAATTTATCAGGCTTCCCTTTTAAAACATGTGCTGGACAACCCCAAATATGGAGATATTTCATACTAGGCTTACGCCCACTCCACAATTCCATGGGTGTTTTGGGAACAGATTTTGATGGAACTAAATTTAAAAGATGTATTGCTGTGTTTAAGGCATAACCCCAAAAAGAAATCGATAAAGTTGAGTAACTCATCATGGACCTAACCATTTCTAAAAGAGTCCTATTCCTTCTTTCTGCTACACCATTTTGTTGTGGAGTTCCAGGTGCAGTCAATTGGGATACAATCCCATTCTTAGTTAAGTAATCCTTAAAATCCCCAAGAAGGTATTCGCCACCACGATCAGATCGAATGGCCTTTATGCGTTTACCTAATTGATTCTCAACTTCAGCCCTAAACTCTTTGAACTTTTCAAAGGTTTCAGACTTCCGTTTCATTAGGTACACATAACCATATCTTGAGTAATCATCAGTGAAAGTAATGAAATACTCATAGCCACCTCTTGCTTGGATTGACATAGGACCACAAACATCAGAATGCACTAGCTCTAGCAAATCTTGGGCTCTTCTACCTTTTGCATTAAAAGGTCGTTTGGTCATTTTACCTTCCAAACAAGATTCACAAACTGGAAATTCATCAAAGTCCATGGGCTCTAAGAGTCCATCTTTGATCAGTCTTTGAATCCTATTTGAATTAATATGACCTAAACGCAAGTGCCAAAGATATGCATCACTAGTAGAAGGAAATTTTCTCTTTAATGATTTTACATGAGAGTCATTATCTAATTCAGAATTATATAATTCATGCTTATCAGGAGTTAAAATATAAAGACCATCCACAATATTGCCAGAACAGATAAACACTTTATCCTTCTTTATTACAACATTGTCTTTCAGGATAACACAATATCCATGTTTACCTAAGTAAGTAGCTGAAATTAAATTCCTACGAACATTAGGTACATACAAACAGTCTTCTAATATTAGAACTCTAGATTCAAAACATAAATTACAAACACCAACAGCTACAACTGGAATTTTGCTCCCATCAGCCAAAGTAAGAAACAACTCCCCTTCTTTAAGCTTTCTGGTCTCCTGGAACCCCTGCAAGGAATTGCAGATATGATTAGTACAACCTGAATCCACACACCAGGAATCCGTGGGATTCTGTACCAAACATATTTCAAGAAGGAATGTATTAATCATACCTTTGTTCTTGGCAGCCTTAAATATTGGACAATTTCTCTTCCAATGTCCTTTCTCACCACAATGGAAACACTTTCCTTTGATCTTCTTTCCTTTGTCAGCAACCCCTAAGGCAATTTGTTTACCCTCTTGTTTGGTGAAGTTCTTCTTCTTCTTCTTCTTACCCTTGCCTTTCGACTTAGGTTGAGAAGTAGAAGCTTCACCAACATTGGCTTCAACATTGGAAGTACCAAGAATGCCTTCTGCCGCTACCAATTCATTCATTAATTCAGACAAGGTATAAATCTTTTTATTCATATTATAGTTAAGTTTGAATTCCTTGAATGATTCTGGTAGCGACTGGAGTATCATATCCACTTGGGATTCTCCATCTATATCGGCACCTAAAACTTCCAATGTATTCAGATTAGAGATCATTGTAAGACAATGCTCTCTCACTGAACTTCCTTCAGCCATTCTGGTATTATAAATTTGCCTCATGGTCTCTTGCCTTGCAGAACGGCCTTGCTCACCAAACATCTCTTTCAGACTTTGCATTATGTCTGAAGCTAGTTCTACATCCTGCATTTGATGCTGTAGAACATTTGAGATAGATGCTAGGATGTAGCACTTGGCCATCTCATTAGATTTCTGCCAACGATCATATCGTTGTTTTACCTCAGGAGGTGCATCTAATGAAGGAAAGCTAGGACATGGTTTAGTAAGAACATACTTATGCTCTTCAGCAGTAAGAACAATGTCCAAATTTCTTTTCCAGTCAACATAGTTGGATCCAGTCAGTTTGTTTTGATTAAGAATAGTTACAAGTGGGCTAAAAGATGCCATGATCAAATCTGAAAACAATAAACATGAATATAATAATTAAACTGACATTATCTATTTAGCATATGAACATATAGTATGGAACCTTAATAAAACCATAATATAATATATGCAACGACAACCCAATCTCATATTCAATATCCCTCAGCATAGAGTGAATATAAAATACTATGATTGATTGAGAACTATTCTCATCATTAGTGCTATCATGATAACTCTTATCAAACACTAATAATATGCCGTTATACATTTGGCCTCTAAATAATTATAGTAAGAACTCAGCATAGAGGATACTATAATATTTAGTCTAGTGTATACCATTGTCTAGAATCATGTGTAGCCACATTTCATCCCCTTAACAGGCTTATTTTGTAGTACCATGATACAAAACACCCTCCGCATGGAATGCAAAGCTCGAGGCTAAGACAAGGTGTTTGAACAAACTACTATAAACCAAGAAATTCAATCTTGTAGGACCATGAAATAAATACTCTCCGCATGGAATGCTAAGCTCAAGGCAAAGACAAAGTATTTATTCCATACTACTATGAACCGACAATGGAGGCCGTGAGACCCAACCCTTGTATCTCTCTCCCACTAGATGTTTTAAAAGAAAGGTTTTTAGTTTTAAAACATGCATAATTTAATTACACATAGTCTTGCCCCTTTTACATGAGAAAACACTTAGAAAAAATTTTAATTTTCTTTCTTTCGATCGATCGAAAGTGCCCCTCGATCGATCGAAAAAATTAAGAAATTCGAACTTGATCCTCTGACTCTTTCGATTGATACTCGATTGACTTTCGATCGATCGAAAAACAGATTCGATCGATCGACCAGCAATCGAAAATCAATCGTTCTAAAAAGTCTGATCTCTGTCTCATTCGATCGATCGAAAATAATTTTCGATCGATCGAAAATCGCGAAACTTGAATTTCCAGAAATTTTTCTAAGACAGTTTTCTTCGTTTTTCATGAACAAACATCTTTCATACGAACATGGCAGACAGAGTTTGATGTCAAAACTGAATTCTATTGATGCTATAGCCTTAAAACTCAATTTAACATACTTAAATTAAATTTAAACAACATCATAACATCAATTTCAGTTTTCATCAAATCATAGTTTCAACAACATGCAGAAAATTAAAACATAATCTTCTAACAGTATGAAACTATCTTCTCCAATTCTAAAACTCACACAACATGTTAAACAATACGAAATTGAAGACCGCTCTGATACCATTTGATGGATATAAAGATAAATGCAGCGGAAAATAAGTTTTAAACGGATCTACTTCATTCGATATTGATAACACGTACAAAGTAAATTTCAGAATTAGAGAAACAAGAGATCGTACCTTGAAGCGGTGAATTTCAAAACAAAGATTGAAGCACTTGGGACTACTTTTAATCTTCACTCCAATTCCACTAACGCCCAAGATGTGTGGTCTCTCGATTGGTAACAAAGGGATGACTTGTGAGTGACAAAAACTCACATGCACACCATTTTCATGATGTTTTTCTCACCTATATTTTTCTGTACGTTTTTCCCTTTGTATCTAACCAATTTATCTAATTGGGCCGGCCTTTTGGGCCTTACCAATTGGGCTTAAGTGTGTGGCTTGGAGTGGGACCAAAAGGGACCAATAAGACACTAGCTCCAATGGGCCTTGGGCTTTTCTGTCAACTCTTGACAAGTCCAAAGTTACCATTAACTATATTTAATACCACTATATAAATATAGTTGCACTCTAGGTCTTATCTATAAATTATATCCCAAGACTTTATTATACATGCAACCCCTTCATAAAATATTCGTAGTAATACAAAGTCATTAATGTAGACTGCCACTTTGTAAATTACTACATCTTAATCCTTGAGTACCCGGTTTAATCCTTTAATGTTATTCATTATATATTTATGAAATCCAATTCCATAAATATATACTTTAGTCTTACTAAAGTGGTTAGGCCTAACTCTCTGAATAACAAACTCATTAAACTTATCTCAAGGGAATACTTTATATCTTCGTTAAGAGACTATGAATTCCATCTTGAGAATACATGTTCCATCAACACTAAATGTGGCTGCCCAACATACTGAGGTTTTGACCATAACTGTAGATCTCACTCCTGATATATCAAAGCAACCTACACCTCATGATCAGGTTCATTATTCTCTCAGGATTAAGAGTTCATGCAAATACAAGTCGTGAGATTTATTATTCATTTGACAGTCTTTAGGAGAATAATAAATCTCACAGCGGTCCAGTTCAATATGTCTTAACTCTTAAAACATATTAACACATCAACCAGAAGTCACCACTTCCATGATCAAGACAAATCATCATGATTGATATGTTATAGTCTTCGCAGATGAAATGCCTAATTTCATCACCGACTACGAACTATAATTCTGAGTTTACAAAGAACTTGTGATTTATATCTTCTGTGACTCTTCACATAAATCACATACTATGCATCTCATGGACTATGTGATAATGTCCGAATATTCATGTTACCATTATTTCAGATAATAATAAAACAAATTCATTAAACACAATATTAAGTCATACATAATGTCAAACTTAATATCATACATAGCATCATACAATAGGATTTAAGGGCACTAATCCTAACAATTACTTAGTCCAAAATTCAAATCTAGGTTATTACAATAAAACAATCATATCATGCATAGTAGCGGAAATATAAATAACACAATGATATGATGACTTAAGAAAACCAAACTGGTAAAAAACCTGGGGAGGATTTAACCTAGCTATCCTCAAGGTAAACTTGAATCCACTATAAAAATAATTGAAGTTTTACAATAAGACTTAGACCACTAATATCTTATTGCTACCCACTAGTAGAAACTTACTGATACGACCACGTGCAAGTTCCAAGACCATGGACTCCTTCTTTCTTTGGATTCTCTAACAAATACAAGCACACTCGCTTGTGTATCTTTAAGCTCTTATGACAGCAACTGAGTGATCATCAAGTTCTTGAACAAATCTCATCTTGATAACCCTAAGCTTGTGTAAAGGAAAGCTCCTCACAGATCTCACAAGAGATTTACACAAATAGCAATATGAGCAACTTCTAAAACGTGACTAGGGTTTGCCTTATATACCCAGGGCAAAAACATAAAACCCTAAACGTTTTAGGAGTTAGGGCTGAGTTGGAAATTCTGCAGAAAAAATGCATCTGCCCGATTTTCGATTGATCGAGCCTAAGCTTCAATCAATCAAGCCAGGCCGAGATGCACATTAAATTCTGCATCAGCTTGATTTCAATTTTACATAAACAACACAACTTTGAGCAAGTCTAAACAAGATTAAACAACATATTTTGATCATGGTTTGCCAACAATACACATTAGAGTTCTAAATACATTAAATCCTAAGTCTTTAGAACCTAACAAACTCCCTCTTTGGCAATCCGTGACAAAACACAAACTAAAAGCTCAAAGTTTACAAAGCAAAGCCCTTTACAAGAAAATGCTCATTACAACAAATCCAATCCTAACTACTATCCATCAGTTGTAAGTGTAGACAGTAGCAAAATTGAATTAACCTGTATATTTCTTGAAACACTAAACAAAACGCATAAATGCATGTATGGAAAAATACAAGTAAACAAAAATAAATTCTTGATTTCACATAACCACAAAATAAAGACATATATCATAGAATAAGATCATGAATATAAATCAATAAGCAGTGAAACAAGAACCATAAACAATGTATCTCCCCCTAACATGAATAGCCCAAACAAAAAAACATCAAGAGCAAAAAAAGTAAATACAAAGTGCAGCTCCTAGATACAATCTAATCACCACAGGCTCAGAACACAATCAAAACTCCCCCTATCAACAGAAAAAATATAGGCTACACAAAATACTAATGCTACTCCCCCTTTTTGTGATAGAATGCCAAAGGGCAATTAGAATCCGCCATCAAAAGGAGGTGGCGAAGGTGGTCATCTAAAATGCGCCAACTCTGCACGTAAAGCACGAACCTCATTAAGCAAGTCCACCAAAATCTGAGCATGAGCTGCCTGAATGGTTATGACAGTCTCCAACGTACATCAAATGTTTGAATCATCCGAAGTAGTCAGTGGAGGAACATCAGTAGCAGCAGCAGCAGTAGCACCAGATGCCTCAGCCTGTGTAGCACCTGTAGAAGAGGAAAGAGGGGGTACTGGACCAGAAGACTCAACTCGAGGAGTTCTCATATGAGCAGCCCTCTGTCTAAGAAAGGTGGCACCTATGGGACCAGTAATATGAACGAGCTGAGACGCGGGGAAACCATCTAGACCTAAATGTAACAAAATCCTATGGATGAAAATAGGATAAACAAGTGCATGACCAACAGCGCTACTCCTATGAATCTCGTTCAAAGATCAAAGAAACAGATGAGGAAAAGAAATAGAAGCACCAGAGACAAGGGCATACAAAAACACACATCTCTCAATAGGAATGGTGTGAAGATGAGAGATAGGCCACAAAGAATGACACGCTATCCTAAGAAAAAGATAGGTAGTCTCAAGAAGCTAAGCGGACGTGATCCGAGGATCAGAACTCCACTGGATAGATGACCCAGTGATGTATGACATGACGTCATCTAAGGGTGGAGACTTCTCATAAGGATAGACAGACTCCCTAACGGCCAGAACCCCAACAGTATCAGCCACTACCCTAGGGGTAATGGTGAACTCAACACCTCGTATTCAACTCCTAACAAGGGTATTGGAATCATAGATGTGACTAGAGAAGTTCGAATAGAACTCTTTAATGAGGGCGGTCAGGGGTGGATGATCTACCTCCAACAGAATCAACCAGCCCCTACTCTCAAAGTTAGCCCTAATGGCTGGATCAAACTCATCTAGGATAACAGAACGCTTAGGCCAAATTTTCCTCTTACTGTTCAACTTATCATAAGCCTCTTTGCTCGTATCAGACCTAAACCGTTCACTTTTAGAGGGAGACTCAGAAGAAGTGGAGGGAGTCCTATGGGCTCTAGTCTTCCTAGGCATGGTGTTAAGGATAAGGACAAGGTCACAAAGCAGAACCAAAAAGAACAAAAAAGAGAAAAACCAAGGGCAAGCTGCAAGTTAGCACAAAACAGATATAGAGCAAAAATCTATATGATGCATGAATAGTTAAATGTTATGATGCATGCTCTAATGCAGTAAACTATGTTCAAATTCACAAAATTTGGCTTGAGCATAGATTTTCTAACAAAAACCCCAAAAATTGAAAAACCACTTGTTTGCTTTGTTTTAAAAATTGACCAATTGATCATTACACAAGTTAGAAAACAGATTAGAATGATCAATTATACCAATTCAACAAGCCAATTTCATCAAATTTGACCCAGTTGAATAAAATCCCCAAATCGGATTAATACAAGCCCTAGAAAATTCAATTTCTCACAAACTACAAGATTAATCAAATTAACCCATCAAGATCAAGTCTATAACATCATAGCACAAAAACCCATTGATCAAGTTTAGAAAATATGGCTCGATTCATCAAAATCCCCAAGTAGGAATAGGTCTGAAAATTTCAAATAAATGCATGAATTTATGCATGAAAACATGAAATAAAATGCAAAAGGAGGGGCAGAATGGACTTACCGGCCTTGGGAGAGGAAATCCTTGCAAAAAATTCGGAGGAGAACAACAAAAAATCGAGGTGGAGCCTAGTCTGAATCGGAGAGAGAGAGAGAGAGAAAAAAAGTTGAAAACTTTTGAAAAAGATGTTTTGAACAAGTCAAATCTGAGTTTTTTAAAAACTTGATTCATGATTTTTGATTGATTGAAACAGACAGAGGCTCACCTAAAATTTTAAGTGCAATTTCGATTGATCGAAAAACAGACTGGATCAATCGAAATTCTGGAAAAAAACACATTTTTGAAAAACTCGGCAATTTTTGTGAATACACTCCTTAAAGCATTGAATGTTATGAATAAAATTCATGAGTATGAGATGAAATGTTTTTCAAAAAACACAAGTTTTAAACCCAGTTTTCCCAAAATTAAGATTTGCAAACAATCTCCCTTTAAATTCTCAAGCAATAAAACGATTTTGCATAAAAACTCAAAGTATTTTCAAACTTGGTTGGTCAGACCAAAAACTCACACAACAACATGTACAAAGTTTAGCAAAGAGTAGCTTGTGTAGTGTGTGTAACTAGTAAAAGCTTGAGATATAGGTGAGGTGATATATGAATAGAATCCAAACACAAAGTCTACAAAATTCATCACATAGAATTTAAAAGAAACTATCACCTAAAGAGTTATCTCATATAACTCCCACATCTCCTAGATCATAAGCTTGCAATCATGTAAGTTTCTTGATTTTGCCTCATATTGTACACACAAATTTTAATTTATCAGAAACTTATTAGAAGCCGGGATAATGTACACACCAATTTAATTTATATGATTTAGCTTTAAGCCCAATAATGTACACACCAATTTTAAGCATTTAAATCGAGGCTACGCCTTATGTTTTTTTTGTGCATGTGCTACACTTTCTCGAGCACAAAATCTTATGATATGCACTAAGGTGTTCATGATTGGCTAGTAAATAGTGGTGAGATGGTTATTTATGCATTTCTCAAAAGGTTCAAGTCCGACAGTTAAAAACATGTGACTTTAAGATCAAGACAAAGTGATCAAAAACCATACACATCTTTCCCTCACAACATACACTACAAAGCTTCAACTAGTAAAGTGCAATAAATAAGCTTATCAAAACTAAACAAGGTACAAAGACATGTTATGTGAAAATAAATTGACCAACCTTGTTTTCAAAAACCAAGAGAATAAATACAAAACACGATTTGCATCCTTTTCCTTTTTATTTATTTATTTATTTTTTATTTTTATTTTAAAAAGAAGAAACAAAAATAGTCCTAGAATGAAATGCATGATTGTTATGCAATGCAAATCCTAGAGACAAAAAGAAACAAAAAGAAAAAAAAGAAAAAAAAAGAACAATGGTCACAAAGAATAGGGCAATGAAGCATAAGGACCATGTCAAGAAAGACTCAATTAAATCGAGTTTTTTGCATTCAAAACTTTTTAGTTGCACTTCGAGCATTTGAGTTCTTATTCACATTAGAGTGATTTCCAACTCTAAGATTGGAATAAAGGTTTAGAACCTTTACCAATTCACCAATAAGTGTCATAGGATCTTGTGCTTGAGGCACAGACACTTTCGGCTTATTTGCTCGCTTCGCTGCTTGCAACTTGAAACAGTTTGGACGAATGTGCCCAAGCTTTCCACAAAAATGACAAACCCAAGCAGGCTTACCATACAACTTGTCCTTAGAAAGGGTAGTCTCCTTAGGCTTAGACTCTTTCAGATCAACCCTAATCTTTCTAGGAGGTGTGACCTCTACAGGTTTGACAGTCTCACTCACAACCTTACTCACAGGGGGTTCAGAGGAAGAAGAAGGAACAAAATTTGTGGAATTGGGTGTAGACACAGAGATGCTTTCAACAAAACCTAATCCAGATTTGTCAGAAGGAGCCTTTTAAACACTTAGCATTTGAACAAGTTTAGAACTAGCAGATCTAGCACAGATAAATCATATTCCAAAGATTTAACTTTATCAAGCAAAAGCGTATTCTCAGTTTTCACGTTGTTCAAAAGTTCATTAGCATTAAACAATTTAACAAGCAAATTTTTCTTATCAAGTTCAAGATGCAATTTTCTTTAAGCCTAATTCAACATTCATGGCATCCTTTGCAGCAACTTTGCAAAGTTTATTGTAAACTTCTTGAAGATCTACATCCTTAGAGAGTTCCCCACCAGAAGGGTTCTCTTCAACAGACACACTTTCATTGACTACAGCAGTAGCAGTGAAAGCAATGAAGTTTTCATCCTCATCACACCTAGACTCATCATCAGAAACTTCATTATTACTAAGGGTTATAGCTATAGCCTTACCCTTAGACCTCAAGTATGTGGGACATTCAGATTTCATATGACCATACCCTTGACATCCAAAACATTGAGGACCCATAGAATTATTAGAAGATTGACCTACTTTTTCTCTAGGTTTTTCAGTGTTGTTAACCTTAGAGGGATCATTCTTTCTAAAGTTTATAGGTTTAACAGTGTTTGTACCTCTTGCCTTTCTATTACTATTCCTAAGAAAGTTTTTGAAATTCTTGGCAAGGTAAGCAATCTCTGTAGCAGAGAGCTCATCATCAAGTCCACCAACATCAACATCATCAACTGACTTAAGAGCCATTGATTTGGATTTGCTAGTTTTAAGTAGGTCTAACTCATAGGACTGAAGAAATCCTACAAGTTCATCAACAGGGATGGAGTCCACATCCCTTCTCTTAGTGATGACAGTCACTTTAGGTCTAAAGTCCTCAGTCAAAGATCTAAGAATCTTCCTAACAATTTTAGGTTGATCATAGATTTCACCCAGATTATATGCAAAATTAACAATATCATTCAGTTTAGCATAGAATTCATCAAAAGATTCATCATCAGAAATCCTAATGCTTTCAAATTTAGATGTTAACTACTTCAACTTATTAATTTTAATTGCCTTTGTGCCTTCATGCACAATCTGGAGGATATTCCAAGCAGTGTGAGCAACCTCAACATTAGAGATTCTCTTAAATTCCTCCGTAGAAACAGCATTAAAAATAGCATTCATAGCATTGCTATTGAAAACTGCTGTTTCTTTTTGAGAAGTTTGCCACTCACTCACAGGAGTAGTGGGCTTCTCTCATCCGTATTCAACGGAGTTCCAGACTCTCTCATCAATTGATTTCAGGAATGCTTTCATCCTTACTTTCCAATAAGCATAATTATTTCCATCAAAGTGAGGAGGAATAACCAAAGAGTGTCTGTGTTCTATGACAACAGGGGTCAAGGATCAGCTCATAGATCAAAAGATCTACAACAAGAGAGCTACTTGCTTTGATACCACTTGTTAGGTTTTTAGACCCCTTAAAACACAATTGGATTAACCTAGTAAACAAGCAAAGTTATTACTTAGTCCAAATTTCAAATCTAAGTTATCACAATTAAACAATCATATCATGCATAGCAGTGAAAATATAAATAATACAATGATATGATGACTCAAGAAAACCAAACCGGTAAAAACCCTGGGGAGGATTTAACCTAGCTATCCTCAAGGTAAACTTGAATCCACTATAGAAAAAATTGGAGTTTTACAATAAGATTTAGACCACTAACATCTTATTGCTACCCATCAGTAGAAACTTACTGACACGACCACATGCAAACTACGAGACCATGGACTCCTTCTTTCTTTGGATTCTCCAGCAAATACAAGCACACCCGCTTATGTATTTTTAAGCTCTTATGGCAGCAACTGAGTGATCATCAAGTTCTTGAAGAAATCTCCTTGTTGATAACCCTAAGCTTGTGTAAAGGAAAGCTCCTCACAGATCTCACAAGAGATTTACACAAATAGCAATATAAGCAACCTCTAAAACGTGGCTAGAGTTTGCCTTATATATCTAGGGCAAAAACATAAAACCCTAAATGTTTTAGGAGTTAGGGCTGAGTTGGAAATTCTACAGAAAAAACGCATCTGCTCGATTTTCGATTGATCGAGCCTAAGCTTCGATCAATCGGGCCAGGCCGAGATGCACATTAAATTCTGCATCAGCTCGATTCCAACTTTACATAAACAACACAACTTTGAGCAAGTCTAAACAAGACTAAACAACCTGTTTTGATCATGGTTTGCCAACAATACATATTAGAGTTCTAAATACATTAAATCTTAAGTCTTTAGAGCCTAACAATTTACATTGCTAATATAGTGTAAACCAAAAGTTTTCATTATTTTATTATTAATTTCTCTAGAAAATAACCTGGGATATTATTTGCACAAAAATTATTCTAAGCATGGCCACAAATTTGTAGCCACGTTATTGTTCACTTTGTAACCATAAAAGCAAGTGGTTTTTCCCACAAAATCTTTCAATCTTAGTGAAAAATATGTATCTAAATTCACTTCATTTGCAACTGAAATTCATACAAACTATCAAGATCATGTCTTCTTGGGAAGCTTACACTCTATAGAATCCCCAAATTGGGTGCCACCCCAAGTTGGCTAGTACAAAGTGAATTTTTTTGTTGCCATAAGATCGAAACAAAACTTAGCACAGTTGCAATTTGTAGAGATGATATGTCACGACCCAACCTGTACTTCAGAATTTAGTGCATGACCGGCATGTTAATATTAAGTTTACCTCAATACTAACACGTACCAACTAAAGCTGAAGGTGCTTATCAAATATCTTTTTTTCTATTCCTTTTTATTTCCTTGCATAAAAAACATAATCTACAAAATTGATAAAAACTTTGAAACCTCATTTCATTTCAAACTTTGCAAGATTACAACTTAGCTGAAACTTAAGGTATTCGTGTAAATATTACATAGCTAAACATTTAACAAAAATCTTATCTATAAGCCTAACCCCAAAGACATACAACTGGGGTTTAAAACAAACTAAGGTTCTGAAATACATTTGTGCTACTTGATCCCTTCTATACAACAAAAGAGCTAAACTACTATACAACAAAAAACTATACATTCTAACAAACTAGAATCACAAATTCCTTGTCATCTCTAATACTCTCGTTGCTTTTAGGAAAGAACCTGTGCACTGAAATATAATAAGATGAGTTGTGAAGCCCAGTAAGATTTTAAGCTCTATGAGCATTTAATAAGAATGCATGTAAATCAAATATCTTATGAATATGTCAACTTTGATAATTAGTCTTTATACTGTTCATACTATTCTTAAAATAACTTATGACCTTTAAGATGAAAATACATTATTTTCCTTTCATATAATAATAAAAGGACATAATAAGAAACTTAAACATAATTTAGTAACCTTATCTTTAAATAGACTATAAAATACTTTATCATAAACTTTCTATCAGACTTATAACATATTCAACATACCTTTCTTATCATCATACTTTTCTTATAGATTCCAAATAGCTTAATAGCTCATTCATGACATATATTAGTTAGTCCAATTGTAAGTCTGTCACAACTTTGGGAGGCTTCCAGCACATAGTGCCAGGCATCCAGTATTCCCCACAATTCACACCCCTTTCGGCGTGATCATATCATCAACCATGAGAGTCGATTCATCATCCACAAGTTGCCCGTTCCCAATGAGGGCGACTACATCAGAGTCCTCACCACTTATAATGGCCAATCAAAATTTCCATGGAAATGTCAGTACTATAACCCCTACTGGGTAAGTTTAGATCATCACAATGGAATAACCCAAAAACTATATTTTTCTGATAATCATGCTTTTATATAAATATTTCATAACAGTAGCATATTCACTTCATTCTTTAAATATTATGTTCATGATATAAGTAATAGTATCAATATGCTAAAATTATCATATATATAGGATTCAACAATTCACAAACATATATCTTTACTTAAATCATACTTATATGTAATAGGTTTAATTAAAAGGTTTTGATGCATAATAAAATTTTTAAACAATCCTTATACTTATTAAACGCACATGTCACACATCCCTTACTTGAAAACAAAAGACACGAGAGATTTGTACAAGAGGAGCTCAAGTGTCCACGTTCTTGTTCTCATTACCTAAATGAAAGACCAAAACCTATTACTGACAAATTCTTCCTAAGTATTTAAATTTATACATGAATCATAACCTAACTCTCAAACTCATGAAAATCTTAATTCCCATCACACAAAGGTTCCCATAGCACAAGATATTTTCATCAAACACATTATGTACCAACCATTGAGAAACCAAAGCATAAAAATTTATCTATGATCCAAACATACCAAAAGATGAGCATGCTAATTTATAGCTCAAAACATTCACCCTAACTTTAGAATTAAATCTGTTGGGAAATTTAGACCCCAGTTGATAGAATTAATAAGTTTTAAACCCAAGTTGTTAATTAGATTTATTATGAATCAAACTTGTTAAAACAAACAAACATCAATATCATGTCAAAATCATGCAGCGGAAAAAAAATAAATAAGACAAGATATGATGACCCAGGAAAACCAATGAAACCAACCAGTTTCAAAGTAAAAAACCTGGGGGGAAACCTCCCCGAAAAGCAATCCACTATAGTAAAGAGAAGTTTTAGATCTAGTACAAAACCTTTGTCCCTAGACTCTACAATCCCCGTAGATGAACTCACAGCAGAAACCTTTTACCGCTTCAGAACCTCTGAACTCTTCAATATATGAACGCCATCCTTTTTGTTGCACAGATCCCAGTACGTGACTAACTCCTTTGCACGAATCCCAGTACGCAACTCACTCACCAACTTGAGGAAGAAGAATGTTGGCTACAAAGTTCTTCACTTCATCAACAATGAAGATCAAGAAGCACTTGGTTACAAAACCCTAAGGCGCAAAGACGCAGTAGCTTCTATCAGAGAGAATAAGGTATCGATCACCTTTTGCATATGTTCTCCTTGTATTCTCTTATGTGACGGCCTTTAAAATAAGCCTTATATAAGTCTAGAGTTGTGAGAAAAGAAACCCTACTCAAATACATAAGCCTGGCCCAAAAATCAAAAAGCTGAAATTCTGATTTCCCGTAACCTCGATCGATCGAGAGGTGTCGAGGTTTAATGAATCTCAACAAATAGCAGCTATCGAGGAGGTGTCGAGAAGGTGTCGAGGGGACAGAAACTTTCTCGATCAATCGACCAGCTATCGAGAAGCTATCGAGATTGCGATAAGAATCAGCTGAAGAGCTCGACAGATAGCCAGGTGTCGAGGAGCTATCGAGAAGCCATCGAGCTATCTATCCGCAGGTGTCGAGATTGTTGGATAAATCTGGTTTTGTATCTCATACAAAACACACACGCAGCGGAAGCAACAAATAATCGGATCTACTTCAAATCATGAAAGATAAACATGTAACCATGAATTCTAGAATAAAGAATAAGATGCGTACCTTGGTGCAGTGAATTTCAAAACTTGACTTAAGAATACCTTCAATCTTCATCTCAATTCCATATAGTGCCCAAGATGTGTGGTCTCTCAATCAGTCCTTTGTACATAGACACTGAAAGAAAAAATCCTTCTTCTTCTCCTTGTGGAGAAAAACTGATTTTTCTTCTTTTTCTCATACGTACGTTTTTCACTATTCTCATAGTTTCTTTATTTAATAACTCTTATTAAATAATGACTGATTATCTAATTGGGTTAGCCTTTTGGGCCTACCCAATTGGGCTTTAGTTTTTGGCTTGAGATGGGACCAAAGGGAACAAATAAGACTCTAGCTCCAATGGGCCTTGAGCTTTTCTGTCAACTCTTGACAAGTCCAAAGTTACCATTAATTATATTCAATACCACTATAAGAATATAATTGCACTCTAGGCCTTATTAATAAATTATATCCCATGACTTTATTATACATTCAACCCCTTCATTAAAATATTCGTAGTAATACAAAGTCATAAATATAGACTGCCACTTTGTAAATTACTACATCTTAATCCTTGAGTACCCGGTTTAATCCTTTATGTTATTCATCATATATTTATGAAATCCAATTCCATAAATATATACTTTAGTAACTCCTTACTAAAGTGGTTGGGCCCAACACTCTGAATAACTAAACCCATTAAACTTATCTCAAGAGAATATTTTATATCTCCGTTAAGAGATTATGAATTCCATCTTGAGAATATATGTTCCATCAACACTAAATGCGGCTGCCCAACATACTGAGGTTTTGACCATAATTTATAGATCTCACTCCTGATATATCAAAGCAACCTACATCTAATGATCAGGTCCATTATCCTCTCAGGATTTAGAGTTGATGTAAATAGAAGTCGTGAGATTTATTATTCATTTGACAGTCATTAGAATAATAATAAATCTCACGACGGTCCAGTTCAATATGTCTTAACTCTTAAAACATATCAACATATCAACTAGAAGTCTCCACTTCCATGATCAAGACAAATCATCTTAGTTGACATGTTATAGTCTTTGCAAATGAAATGCCCAATTTCATCACCGACTACGAACTAAAATTCTGAGTTTACAAAGAACTTGCGATTTATATCTTCTGTGACTAAATCACATAAATCACATACTATGCATCTCATGGACTAAGATAATGTCCCACTAGTTCATAAATAGTCTCATATAATTAAACAACTTAATTATTCATGATATGCCAATAAATTGGATTTTAGGGCACAAACCCTAACAATCTCCCACTTGCCCTCAAAGACAATTTACCATATATCCGACACTTATCTTCCATTAGAGTAATTCACAGTCACTCTAAGGCAAGGCTTGGAAACAAGTTTCAGCCAGATTTATTGCATAAATTATCTTTTCTACTACTACTACTACTCACGTAGTCATATCTTCTCTAATGAGATGATACTTACGCTTGATGTGCATCTTCACCACCTAGGATGAACACATATCTTGAAGTCCAACTTCATGAATCACAATCAAACTACGAGTCAGTATTTGTACGTCCAGTAACTATCAAAACCTCACTTTTGTGGAAAAGCATATAATCCCTCATTCTCCTAAGATATTTGAGTATATGCTTTACTCCCACTAAAATAAGTGATCTTTGATTCACTTGATATTTGCTTACTATGCCCACCACAAAATAGACATTTAGCCTAGTATTTAGCATAGCATAAAGACTTCCTATCGATTTAATATAAGGAACCGTCTTATATGCTCTTCCTTTTATATGTCTTAGGACCATAGTCCTTTATAAAGGAACTTTAAACTTAAAAGGAAAGAATCCTTTCTTGAAGTATTACATGCTATACTTGGCTAGAATCTAATCTATTTAAGCAGTTTGAGATAGACCCAACATCCTAATTTTTGAATTTTAGCAAGGTTAAATTCTTAGGATGTGACAATTCTTTCTCAAGTACTTTTATATCAAACTAGACGAGACAACCAAAAACCTCCTTTGATGACAACAACTCTACATCATTCTAAATGATTAGAACGTCATCAACATACATTAAGAAATTTATTATTCTATATAGCTTTTACACACTTAAGGCCTTTTAATACTTGATCAAAATCAAATAATTTGATTGCTTGATCAAATATGATATTTTATGATTTAGATGCTTGCTTTAGTCCATAAATGGACTTTAAGCAACTTGCATACTAAACTCTACTGGTTCTTTGCTATGAACTAGTCTAGTTACATCATATAGATGTCTTCCTCAAGATTGCTACTAAAAGAAGCTTTCTTGATATCCATTGTCATATTTCATCCAAATGAAATATAATAGATAAGAGAATCTAGATAAAGTCAAACTTGACTATTGGTGAAAAAATCTTTTCATAATCGAACCATTTCTTTCTGAATAAATCTTTTCGCCACTAGTCTTGACTTTGAAGGTTTGCACCTTCAAAACTATGAATCTCATTTTCTTTTAGACCTATTTGAGAACAATAGGCTTAATGCCATTAGGCTCCTCTACAAGTACTAGACTTAAAATAGAATCTAATTCTATTTACATAACCTTGAACTAGTAATCCATATTCATATCATCTATTGCCTTTATGTAGTTCCGAGGATCAAATTCATATCCTTGTGGAATAACTACAAAAGTTTATTCCAAAACTATGAATTTATAATCCTCCCACTACGATATTGTACCCGTGTAGTAGCTATATATCTAGAATAATGCCTTGTGGCGTATCTAATACAACCATCTCATTTCTAAATGTATTTTATAGTTGTCCTACAACAAATTATGACATTTTTCTTCTAGAACAATCTACCTTTAATTCTACCTTTAAAAGAGCCCTATTCCTCCTTTATGTATGTACTAACTTAAAGAAGTCATTGGAACTTTATTCCTTTACAAAAAGGAGCCCTAGATCATATTATCCTCTAAATAGAATTCATAGATTGTGAATATAACAAAATAATGGTTCTAAAAGCCCATCTTTCACCAATCTTGAATAACACTTAGATTAATAAGATCTAGACATAAGTTCCAAAACATACAATTACAAAGAAGGGAAACTTTCTCTTTAAAAAGTAAAACATGTAAATATCCATCTAGAAGACAATCATGGACAATGCTTAGCTTTACCAAAATTAGAAACACTTTCCTTTTGGTCATGCTTATGAGTCTAATTTCCTTTTGGCAACTACTAGGGCAACTTGCTTACCCAACCGTTTGGAATTATAATTCTTCTTCTTATCACCCTTACCTTTCGGTTCAAGCTAAGAATTTGAATTAAATCATATTGATCTTAGCTTTAGCTTTTAGGATGTCTTCCGTTGCGTAGAACTCACTCATCAATTCAGATAATATAAAAAGAATTTATTTTCAAAACAATCTGAATTGATCAAATGATTCTAACAAGGACTTGTGGATCATATCCACATGAGATTAACATTTAATCTCTACATCCAAGAATTCCAATTCATTTTAAAAATAAAATATTTTCATAAATTGATATAGAATTGAAACTCCTTAAGCCTATCTTAGCACTCAATATGATTCATACCAAACATCTCATTTAGACTTAATATAAAGTCTAAATCTAGTACTAACTCTTACATCTCATGCTGTAGCACAATTGAGATAGAAGCCAATGTAACATATTAGCATTTCAATGGAAACTATGATCACATCATAAGCTATCTTCCATAAATGCATCATGTATAGGAAATTATGACAATGCTGAATCAAATACATAAATATGTACTTCAGCTCCTTTAAGCACCATGTCCAAAATTATTTCTTAGTTAATGTGATTCAACTAAAATAGTAGCTAGAGGACAAAATTTATGACAACTTTATATTGAGACTATGAACTTAAATACAGGACATTATCATTTTGCATCCATAACCATATAATATGGAACCCATAAAACATATTATATTAGGTGCAACGACAACCCAATCCATGTCTATAATTCCTTGGTAGCAAGTTTATTATAAACACATTAATTGGTTGAGAAATATTCTCATTATTAGTGCTATCATGATAACTCTTATCATACACTAATAATATGCCGTATTACCTTCAGCCTCTAAGTAATAATGACATAGCTCCTTTGGGAGGTTAACATTACACTTAGTCTAGTGTACACCATTATCTAAAATCATATGTAGCCATATTTCATCTCCCTTTATAGTGTTTAAACTTGTAGTACCATGAAACAAAACACCTTCCTTTGGGATCGCGAGGCATATACGCCAAGACGAGGTGCTTGTTCACACTACTTTAACGGGTAAGTTCAATCTTGTAGTACCATGAAGTAAACACCCTCCTTTGGGATCGCAAGGCATATACGCCAAGACGAGGTGCTTACCCACACTACTATGAACCGATAATGGAGGCCGTGAGATCCAACCCTTGTATCTCTCTCCCACTAGAAATTTTAAAACAAGTGGATTATCTTGAAATCATTGTGATCTAATCACTATTTTAACCCTACACATTAAATGTGTTTAATTGTTTAAATTCAATGTGATGTAACTATGTCACGTCACAACGTAACGAACATTCACGCAATCACAAAGAAGTTTAACCTTGTAATCCATGAAATAAATACCCTCCGCATGGAATGCAAGACTCGAAGTCAAGACGAGGTATCTACTCGCATTACAATAAACTTAACAAAATGGTTATTTCAAGAATTCCCACTCATTATTTGGGTTTTTCTTAAATAATTGTGATCCCATCACAACTAATAACCTTGCACTTGTTGTAGACTCTAATCTTATTAGAATTACTAACTAAAATGGAAGTCCTAAACTATTTAGGATTCCTTAAACACTAATGAATCAAAAATTAGTTATATAGAACTCTATCCTTAATTTACTAGATAAAGTATTCTAATCTCATTAGAAACTATATAACTTTAATTAGAATTTTAATCTCATTAAAAACCTCTAACTAAAATAAATTAAGGACTTTTAATCATAAAATGATTTAGTACCAAGAGTTCTATTTAACTAACTTCTTTGATATCATTAGGTCTTTTAGTTAGATCCATGTGTAATCTAATCACAGATAACCTTGCTCTTAAAAAACTTGAAAACACTTAGAAAAAATTCTGATTTTCTTTCTTTCGATTGATCGAATGTGCCTCTCGATCGATCGAAAAAATTAAAAAATTCGAACTTGACCAACTGACTTGTTCGATTGATACTCGATTGCCTCTCGATCGATCGAAAAACAAATTGGATCGATCGACTATCAATCGAAAATCAATCTACTTAAAAAGTCTGATCACTGTTTCACTCGATCAATCGAAAGTGATTTTCGATCGATCGAAACTCGTGAAACTCAAATTTCCAGAAATTCTCTAAGGCAGTTTTTTATGTTTTTTTTTGAACAAACAACTAACAGTTTTTGACATCTTCATTGTTCTCTATCAAAAACACTTTTTGATTTTATCAACGAAGATTTACAGATCAAACATAAGGGTTTTCAATATCTAGATCAAGAACCATAATATGCTAGAAACCTTGAAAACATAATCCTAATCTCATTAGGAATAAATTTCATAATCCTAGCATTTAAAATACTGTTTGATCATAAAATAATAGAATGCAAGGCAAGCAACAATACTCGTTCAACATTCAGATCTTAATACAAATAAACATGAACTAATATCATGGTTTGTACATCCGCACTTTAATATATATATAAATATATATATTAATCAATTCATGAAGTTAGGCCTTGAATCCTTGATTACATATAAATATATATACGGATTCAATATTCAAAACGTTTATATATAAGATCAAGTGGTTCATATTTAATATACTATAAACCAATTTACAGTATATCCTTTTATGATTGTGCCGACTTGCAATGTTCATATAGGATTGAATAGAAATATTAAAGCAAGACACGGCACCGTATCAAAGAAGCATCATCATGGACCACTGTGTTAAACGTGAATCAATACTATGAAAACTTGGCACCGTATCATGTCAACGGTTTCCGAATCAACAATCAACAATCAATATATCATATATATTAATCATGGCATCTGGTTTAAACAATTAGTGATTCTGAAACAAAATTATGCAGAAAATTTACTGCAGAAAATTAAATCACCAAGAGAACGATTTTTTTTTTCTTTTATTCTAAAATCCAATCACATGCCATACAATCATGATATTGAAAACCTGGCTCTGATACCATTTGTTGGATAAATCTGGTTTTGTATCTCATACAAAACACACACGCAGCGGAAGCAACAAATAATCGGATCTACTTCAAATCATGAAAGATAAACATGTAACCATGAATTCTAGAATAAAGAATAAGATGCGTACCTTGGTGCAGTGAATTTCAAAACTTGACTTGAGAATACCTTCAATCTTCATCTCAATTCCACATGGTGCCCAAGATGTGTGGTCTCTCAATCAGTCCTTTGTACATAGACACTCAAAGAAAAAATCCTTCTTCTTCTCCTTGTGGAGAAAAACTGATTTTTCTTCTTTTTCTCATACGTACGTTTTTCACTATTCTCTTAGTTTCTTTATTTAATAACTCTTATTAAATAATGACTGATTATCTAATTGGGTTAGCCTTTTGGGCCTATCCAATTGGGCTTTAGTTTTTGGCTTGAGATGGGACCAAAGGGAACAAATAAGACTCTAGCTCCAATGGGCCTTGGGCTTTTCTGTCAACTCTTGACAAGTCCAAAGTTACCATTAATTATATTCAATACCACTATAAGAATATAATTACACTCTAGGCCTTATTAATAAATTATATCCCATGACTTTATTATACATTCAACCCCTTCATTAAAATATTCGTAGTAATACAAAGTCATAAATATAGACTGCCACTTTGTAAATTACTACATCTTAATCCTTGAGTACCCGGTTTAATCCTTTATGTTATTCATCATATATTTATGAAATCCAATTCCATAAATATATACTTTAGTAACTCCTTACTAAAGTGGTTGGGCCTAACACTCTGAATAACTAAACCCATTAAACTTATCTCAAGGGAATATTTTATATCTCCGTTAAGAGATTATGAATTCCATCTTGAGAATATATGTTACATCAACACTAAATGCGGCTGCCCAACATACTGAGGTTTTGACCATAATTTATAGATCTCACTCCTGATATATCAAAGCAACCTACATCTAATGATCAGGTCCATTATCCTCTCAGGATTTAGAGTTGATGTAAATAGAAGTCGTGAGATTTATTATTCATTTGACATCATTAGAATAATAATAAATCTCACGACGGTCCAGTTCAATATGTCTTAACTCTTAAAACATATCAACATATCAACTAGAAGTCTCCACTTCCATGATCAAGACAAATCATCTTAGTTGACATGTTATAGTCTTTGCAAATGAAATGCCCAATTTCATCACCAACTACGAACTAAAATTCTGAGTTTACAAAGAACTTGCGATTTATATCTTCTGTGACTAAATCACATAAATCACATACTATGCATCTCATGGACTAAGATAATGTCCCACTAGTTCATAAATAGTCTCATATAATTAAACAACTTAATTATTCATGATATGCCAATAAATTGGATTTTAGGGCACAAACCCTAACAATCTCCCACTTGCCCTCAAAGACAATTTACCATATATCCGACACTTATCTTCCGTTAGAGTAATTCACAGTCACTCTAAGGCAAGGCTTGGAAACAAGTTTCAGCCAGATTTATTGCATAAATTATCTTTTCTACTACTACTACTACTCACGTAGTCATATCTTCTCTAATGAGATGATACTTACGCTTGATGTGCATCTTCACCACCTAGGATGAACACATATCTTGAGTCCAACTTCGTGAATCACAATCAAACTACGAGTCAGTATTTGTACGTCCAGTAACTATCAAAACCTCACTTTTGTGGAAAAGCATATAATCCCTCATTCTCCTAAGATATTTGAGTATATGCTTTACTCCCACTAAAATAAGTGATCTTTGATTCACTTGATATTTTCTTACGATGCCCACCACAAAATAGACATTTAGCCTAGTATTTAGCATAGCATAAAGACTTCCTATCGATTTAATATAAGGAACCGTCTTATATGCTCTTCCTTTTATATGTCTTAGGACCATAGTCCTTTATAAAGGAACTTTAAACTTAAAAGGAAAGAATCCTTTCTTGAAGTATTACATGCTATACTTGGCTAGAATCTAATCTATTTAAGCAGTTTGAGATAGACCCAACATCCTAATTTTTGAATTTTAGCAAGGTTAAATTCTTAGGATGTGACAATTTTTCTCAAGTACTTTTATATCAAACTAGACGAGACTTGAGCTCAAAAAAACTAGACGAGACAACCAAAAACCTCCTTTGATGACAATAACTCTACATCATTCTAAATGATTAGAACGTCATCAACATACATTAAGAAATTTATTATTCTATATAGCTTTTACACACTTAAGGCCTTTTAATACTTGATCAAAATCAAATAATTTGATTGCTTGATCAAATATGATATTTTATGATTTAGATGCTTGCTTTAGTCCATAAATGGACTTTAAGCAATTTGCATACTAAACTCTACTGGTTCTTTGCTATGAACTAGTCTAGTTACATCATATAGATGTCTTCCTTAAGATTGCTACTAAAAGAAGCTTTCTTGATATCCATTGTCATATTTCATCCAAATGAAATATAATAGATAAGAAAATCTAGATAAAGTCAAACTTGACTATTGGTGAAAAAATCTTTTCATAATCGAACCATTTCTTTCTGAATAACAAACAAATGAACATATGAGAGAAGTCATAAATCACTCAACTCATATTCACTTGTTGAATACAATAAAATCTATCCTAACACAAACTCTTGAAAAACTTTGCAAGAAGAGAGTTTATGGCAAGTAGACTTTGACAACCTGTATTTTTGAAATACTTGAAATGAAACTCATCAAGGCATCTTGTGTGAAACAGAAATAATAGATTGCATACAAGTATAAAGAACATGTGTATAAAGATAGAGAAGAAACAACACATGAAGAGATAGGTGAAAGAAACGTACATCCACATATATAAAGAAGTATAAGTACAATATATGTAAAAATGGTCAAAGGACCTCATATACAAGATCAATGTATCTAAAAAGTAAGAAAAGAAAAGATACATACAGAACCTCACTACATCCCTCAGAATATCAACAGCCCCCCTATTAAAATGTCCTACACTAACTCTCTCCCTAAGATGACTACTCTCATAACCCAAAACTACTCCCCCTTTTTGTCACGAGTGACAAAGGGTAGAGTGTCATGTAGACATCTCATTAGCAAAGCTAGCATCCCCATCATCATCATCATCATCCTCATCATTCTCATCTTCCTCAGAATTTGAAGCTATTGGAGTAGGTGGTGAAGGAGTAGCCTCTGGAGCAAAACCACCTATGGTCGCCTGCTGTCGTGCAATACGACCAACATGAACATTCACCCGATACAACTCAGCAGAGAATGTATCAAGGCGAGTGTCCATGCACTGCAGCTGTGCCATAATATCTCCTAGAGATACATTACTCGAAGAGGAAGAAGGAGCAGATGTAGATGAAGCTGATCTAGACGGAGCCGAATGGGAGGGAGGAGTGGCATCCGTCTGTCGCGACCTAAACTACGCCTCACTACGTTTTACGGTAGCGGCATCTACGACAGAGATGTGTGTGAAGTGGTTGGACATAGGAAAGGGAATGGAAAAATGGCATAAGATCCTCGTGATAGCGGAAGGGAAGATGAGCTTATCACGGGACGCTGAATCAAGATAAACATCAATAATTTAAAGAATGAAGTGAGAAGGAAAATCTATAGTAAGATGCTCTAATAAGGATAACAAAAATCAAGCACGAGGCTCAGTGATGGAGTTGTAGTGAGAGAGAGGATGGAGTACAAAAGTCATCACCATGTTAAGAAATCTAGGACCTTTAGCAAAAGGCCTACATGATGTGTACTGATGCTCACCCCAATCAGCAGGGTGCTCACAGAAAGCAGAAATGAGCTCATCTTTGGACATAGTCCTTAGACGCTCACAAAAAGGATAGTCAAGAAACTCTATCCTAGGTACCCTAAGCACATCTGCAACCAGCTGCGGTGTGACAGGAATGCGCGTACCTCGAACGCGAGTGAAAAAAAGAGGTACTGAACAATCGATCCCGTCCATGTTGGAGTAAAACTCCTGTATTAGCACGAGACCAGGATGTCACACAATGACCCCCATTCCCTACTGTGAATGACAGAGGGAAGGTCAGTATCGGTGAAGTCCGTTAAAATGACTTGACGTTCTGAATGAACACCTCATCGAGAAAAGTTCTCTGAAAATGCCTTATGGGCATCTCCATCACAGAACCAAAGGTTAAGAGGAGCAGAATCAGAAGAAGTAGAAGCTCCAGAATGCAGAAGGTTCTAAGCAGGAGTGGATTTACGTTTGGGTGTCATAGACACTACTAACGTAAAAGAATGAGAAAGAGAGAGAGAGAGAGGAAGATAATCAGAAAAGTCCCAAAACAGTTCATATATGAAAAACATATTGAACAAAAAGTACGTATGCATGGGAATGCATGAGCATGTGACATGCAAATCAAAAAGGCATCATGGGCTTAGCCTAATCCAATCCTACCAGCACACATACATATAGCATACATCTAAATGCATGTAAGTATCATTCTAATGCACATGGAATGCAATGTATGACATTTTAAAAGCATTTAAGTGAAAACCTAACCCAAAATTTCAATAAAAACTCATCAATTTTGAAAAACCCCAAAAATTTCAAAAAATCCCAAAACCTAGGTTTTAAAACATGCAATGCATGAAAAAGTAAGGGAAAAAGAACATACCAGGTGATGGAATGCAAGGGAAGATCGAAAATGATGAAGAGTTGAAGCTTTGAGTGGGAAATGGGTGAAAGGGAGATGAAAAGCCTCGGAGAGATCGAGAGAGATCGAGTGAGAATGAGAGAAAATCGCGATCGTAGCTTTTATAGGCACCTTAGTAATTCTCGACAGCTGAGCTGTCGAGAGGTATCGAGGATGTTATCGAGAAAGGTGTCGAGAAAATTTGCCTTCGACAGCTGAAGGTATCGAGAGGTATCGAGATGCAAGACCAATTTCAGAGATAAAAAGCTCGATCGATCGCAAAGGTGTCGAGGAGGTATCGAGGAGACAGAAGATTTCTTGATCGATCCACATGGTGTCGAGACAGGTGTCGAGAAAGAAGACATCAGACACAACAAGTAAATCTCGATCGATCCATCAGGTGTCGAGAATCTATCGAGGAGACATAAGATTTCTCGATCGATCCATCAGGTGTCGAGAAGGTGTCGAGATTGTGATAAGAAAAAGCTTGAGAAGCTCGACAGATGACCAGGTATCGATGAGGTGTCGAGGAGGTGTCGAGCCAGCAATAAAAAGTAGTTTTTCGAGAAGAGAAAAACACAGACATGAATGCAATCCAACATACACCTCAACCAATGATCCACTCAACATATAAAGCTCTCAAACTCATCTCTCAACAGAAATTTAAGCATATGGATCCTCAAAAACACACACACACACACTAAACAAGTCTAACCAATTTTATTTTTCAAAAACAAGTTAAGACAGTTTAGTGAGCATACATTAGCACATATAAAACCTTTGTGATGACCAAATCACATTGTACCTGCACATGTATCACAAGTAGCAAAGAATATTGCGTGTTGTGTGTGAAAAACATCACAAGATTGCATATGTGAATACATGTTATGACGATCTAAGATATGAGAAAATAACTTTTAACTCACACACAATCATAACTGTTTGATGGGGATTATCACCTTAGAGGTACATCCCATAACTCCCACATCTCCTAGAATACACGCTTGCAACCATATTTAAAGCATTTTTAATCTTTTTTCTTTTAATTTTCTTTGCACATTTTCTTTTATTTTTAGCATATCATACATGGGCATAAAAAGGAGAAAAGAAATACCCAAGATGTTAAGCATTTGACATCGCACTTTTGCTATGCCGAAGTATACGAATGTCTTTGACACTGCACTTTTGCTATGCCGAAACATACAAGTGTTATATTATGATTGATGGGCAACAGTGGTGAGATGGTTATTTATGCCTTTCTCTTAGAATTTCTAGTCCTATCCGTCAAAAAGAGTGATATGAGTGTTAAGTTTTAAGAGATAACCTAATCTTACTCATCACAAACAAGAGCCACAAAGCTCATTTGCTTAGTTGTGCATAGAGATGCTCATCTAAACTACAAAAGATACAAAGTTTAGAAACTTTGTTTCAATGGCCATCTAAGGTACACAAATACCAAAGTACACAAAACACACACTGTTTTTTTTATTTTTCTGATTTTTCAATTTTTATTTATTTATTTTTATATTAAAAACAAAATAAACAAAACTGAAAGTAAACACACAAAACATGTTAAACAAGACAAAGCATAAAACTAGATGCATATGCATGAAGAAGAGGGGCAAGAGAAGGAGATCAATCCATGGAGATGACACCAATGTTTTGATGAAGGAATTCAAAACGTTTGCTGTCAAGAGGTTTGGTGAACAAGTCAGCCTTCTGATCATCAGTGTGGATAAACTCAAGAGTGAGAGTACAATTTTCGACAAGCTCCCTAATGAAGTGATGTCGAATTTCTATGTGTTTGGTTCGAGAATGCTGAACCGGGTTCTTAGAGATATTTATGGCACTGGTATTATCACAATAGATAGTGAGATGCTCTTGACAAATACCATAATCATGAAGGAGTTTTTGCATCCAGAGGAGTTGGGTGCAGCAGCTACCAGCAGCAATGTATTCAGCTTCTGCAGTGGATAATGAGATGGAGTTCTGCTTTTTGCTCATTCAAGAGACAAGATTGTTACCCACATAAAAACAACCCCCCAAAGTACTCTTTCTATCATCAACATTACTAGCCCAATCAGCATCAGAGTACCTAACTAAGACACCATTAGTGTCCTTGCTATACCACACACCAAACTCAGCAGTGGTTTTGACATACTTTATAATTCTTTTTAAAGCAGTCATGTGAGATTCCTTGGGATTAGCCTGATATCTAGCACACACTCCAACACTGTAACTAATGTCAGGTCTACTAGCAGTAAAGTAAAGAAGACTACCTATCATGCTTCTATAAAGAAAGGAGTCAACACTCTTACCTAAACAGTCTACAGTAAGTTTAACATTTGGGCTCATAGGGGTTCTAACAGAACTAGCAGATTCCAAACCAAACTTTTTCACAAGATTTTTAGCATATTTAGATTGAGAAAGAAATATAACTGAATCTTGTTGGCGAATCTGTAATCCTAGGAAGTGAGTCAGCTCTCCAATCATGCGCATCTCGAACTCAACTTGTATCTCAAACTCATGAAAATCTTAATTCCCATCACACAAAGGTTCCCATAGCACAAGATATATTCATCAAACACATTATGTACCAACCATTGAGAAACCAAAGCATAAAAATTTTTCTATGATCCAAACATACCAAAAGATGAGCATGCTAATTTATAGCTCAAAACATTCACCCTAACTTTAGAATTAAATCCTTAAAGTCAGGTATATCATATACTGTTCACTGCTTATTTTAGCAACATATACCTCATTTATAAAATACAAATGGGCTATCTATTCACATCCAATCTTCATGAAATTTTACAGAGTCACTCCTCTGGATGTCTAGTAGATACCATATCAATTTTAGAGTCAAAGCATAAAACTATGGTTTACTAAAAATCATACAAGACAACATACTCAAATCTGTTCTAACAGAATTTCATTCAACTTAGAAATTAAACCATTATTTTTTTATTGATCCAATTGCTGTGAGGCCACTTCCATTACAAACGTGTGTATCTTAGAATTCATAAGAACTACTCCTAGCATCCTAATTAACAAAATGTGATTTAATCCATATTTTTCATATTTTAAACACTGAATTTATCACAGTGACAGCTTTAACATATTTTCTCACAAAATCATCAACTAATTGCAATTGGCCTTCATTTTGTGTGGGTATTTTTATACCTATACTATACATGTTAGAGTACATTAACAGGCATCCAATTAACTATAATATCTTCAATTTTTCAAATTGCTAACACAAAACCACAAATTTCAGCTTCTAACAATCAAATTAGAGAATATAGAAGGGAAACTAAAGAAAACAGTCACACCATCAAAATACCCAATAGAAGATATAGTTTTATTTACTTACCTACAAACTTTGAAGCTGAAACTTTAGTGTTAAGCTTTTAATTTCTTCTTTAAAGAGAGATATATGGTTTCGGTGAAAGAAAAGGAGGGTTGTTGGTGATCAGAAGGAAGGTGATGTCGTGTAAGGACAAAGGAAGAAGAACAGAGAAACAAAAGAATGAATTTGGTGTAGCAACAAAGAAAAGATTAGGGAGAAAGTTTTGGGTGGGGCACGTGAATTGCTAAGGGAAAAGTGAGTTGATGACTCACTTTTACAACTTTTAACATTTACTTACTATCCCTCCATAACCTTATATTCTAGATAGGCCAAAATAATAAAATAACTTTGCACTTATACCCCTTCCTTTATAAACTTCTTTCTATAACATTAAAAGAGCATATATCTTTTATAATATCACAATATCAAAGTCTTATACACTTAAGGTAATTAAAATAATAACAAATATATAATTTCATAAATTAATCATGAAATTAGGCTGAGATATTACATGATACAAGTGAAATAATTTTTCATTCCATCTTTCACTTGATCCTATACTTGGAGAAGCCCATGCATCTCGTCTAGTAGTGACTATGGCTATGAAGCACAAGGTAGCTAAACTTTGTGATATTTGAAGGATTCCAAATTACTGATTGATGCCTTGCATCAGCCATCTACCACATCCTCCTATAATCACATGCATCCCTTAGCAATGGTTATAGTGCAACGGACTCAACTATTTTTCAAAGTACATTTCACAATTGCTGAAGTAGTCTGTTGTGAATGATCAAGAAAACTTGTTAAGTCTCATGAGTGTTAGTTACGCGTCCACCACTCACAATAAATCACTTTAATAATTATAAATTTATTATGAAAAAAGTTGTGTTGGTGGCATTACTGTAGGACAAAAATGTATAGTGTGGTGGAGATGTTTTTCTTTCTTTCTTTTTCTCCCTCAACCCCCGGGGCCCCAAGGAAGTAAACGTAATTCAAATTATTTAAACCATTCATCTCACAATAGTGAAGAATATCTCGTAGCCCATAGCCTTGTCAGCTTCTTCTGCAACTAGCTAGAGAGTAGAGACACGACAATGCTAGTGATCAGTCTGATACCAAGCTAAAAATTTCCAAAATTGACATTGAAGGATGCCTTTTCAGTACTCATTTATTAATTTCTAGCTATTTTTAGCTTACCAAATTAGTATGAAGCATAACTTCATGAACAAAGGGTGAGATTTTTTTTTTGATGGGAAAAGTGAGATTTTTTATTTTGCTTTTAATTTCAAAAACATTTTAATTATTATTTTTTATAGCTAGTATTTATGATATATAGATTTTTTTTTTGATACAAGATAGAATTTCTACTTTAGTCTAATTTAAATATATATGTGTGTGAAGCTCCCTCTAGAGATTTGAACTCCGACCCTTTCTCCCAACACTCCACAAGCATTTATACTTGTGAAGTGACCACCGCACTAAAGGTGCGCAGTGATATATATAGATTTCTATTAGTTTTCTTTTGTTGACAAAATGAATAGGCATATTTATTGTCCTTTTATTCGAAAAGTCAAGTTTGGTTTTATTCTTGTATTTGTGAATGCAAGAAAATTTTGATGGTCACGTTTTAATATGATAAATTTGGTTTTCCTTTGCTCTTTGTAACGTAGGCATTAGCATTCTCAAATCCTTTTTGATTGCCTCATATGTTTTTAAAATCATTATTAGAATATTGATGATGTAGGAAAGAATTTATGATTTAACTTTTGTAATTTATTAATTATGGCATTTTATATATATATAATATAGCTGAACTGAGAGAAACCAAAATTAGAATTCTAAATTAGAGTTCCAATTTGCACCATGTGTCCTAAATTATTTATTCTTAAAGAGTTTTTTTCCTTAATTTTAGAATTAAATGTGGGACACATTTATATATATAATAATAATAATAGCTGAAACTGAGAGAAACCAAAATTAGAATTCTAAATTAGAGTTCCAATTTTGCACCATGTGTCCTAAATTATTTATTCTTAAAGAGATTTTTTTCCTTAATTTTAGAATCAAATGTGGGACCACATCATAAATATTTATCCAATTGAGTTAGAAAGTACAAAAACCAAAGAATCTGAAATAAATGAATTGTAACTTTACAATAATTTTTTTAAAAAATGGACAATTTACATTTTATACCTAATAATATCCTTACAAAATTTTTTAAAGAGTTAACAAAATATAAAAATGACTATCAATAGTATTTAAATTATATACATATGAATTATATTATGCATTTTATTATATATCTTTAAGTATATCTATGCATGCATATGCATGGGGTTACAAGCTAGTTTTATGTAATTTTCGTTATTTTAAGTTTAGGATATTTATTTTCTTATTTTTAGATGCTTTTAATGTTGTTTAGTCAAATTATGATTTTATATCTTAGGTTTTTTATCCACCCTAAGTTTTCCTTTTACTATTTAAAAGAAAACCACCATAAGTTTCTTTTTACTATTAAAATGCATTGTAGCCTCCAAGACAATTTGGTTTTCAAAAATAAAATACAGACTTTGTCTATTATTTTCTCTGATGGATTCTAGACTTATCACCTTGTGGATTCAAGGAATCCTCGTGGATTCAAGGAATCCTCGTGGATTCGAGGTTTATTACTAGAAACTAACAGTTTAGTTTTTGTTCCATTAAGTAGAGCATTGTGTGTGCTTTCTTTAAGCTGCTGTGATATTAATTAATTATCAAGTTTTAGATAAGTACACTATTTATACTTCTAGGTCTTTGTTTAGGGGAAAAAAGTTTAGATAACTTGCCTCAAACATGTCATTTTATTGAAATTTTCTAGAATGACATTCTATCACATTATACTCATCCTGAGAGAGATTGTACATCTTGTGATTCAGGTTCTTACAGAAGCATCGGAGTGCATTTTTCCTCTCAACTTACCATGTACCAGAAGATATATATTGAAACCACACCAACAAGTAAGATGTCTAGGTCAAAGATGTAATAGGTTAATGGCAGCAAATTGTGTATAGAATACCATAGAACTAGAGCTTTAGGTTGATGTATAATCAATTTTTTGATTTGATATTTTTCTGAATTCCAAAATTTGAAACCAGATGTCTGTGTTTCATGTTATTAGTTTTGAATTCTCTTTATAAACGAGGATACATTGCGGCAACGTATATGGGAGAAACATGGCAGACATATTTTTGTAAAGGTCTCTGTAGTCTGTGCCCCAGATATAATGTACATAATGGAAATTTGGTGAATGGAAATGAGACTACCTGACAGAAGTGTGTATTAGATATAAGTTCAACACTATTACACCTTTGCAAGAAAAAAATGATTTTTATTCTTGTATAGTTCTATTTAATCAGATTGTTATAATTTTTCTTTTGAAAAAAAAATTATAATAATTAGTTACAGGTATTACAAGTAAATTGACTGCTTATTTAAAAGGCCCAAAAAGTTACAAGAACAAATCGAAGTTTAAATTTAAATTGAGGACTTTTTATAAGAGTTGAGAATGTATTGGTACTTGTCAAATTAAAAACGTTTTTTTTTTTTTTTTATTTAGGGGAAATTGCAATTAACCCACCTTGGTTTAGCCGTTTTAACAATGCCCACCCGTGGTTTGAAATTTGTCACTTAACCCACCTGAGTGGCCTTCGTTAGACCCCCGTTACCCACCTCTGCCCTTTCCGTTAGAAATTCCTCTTTACTATATAAGCCAAAATTAGAACCCAAATAGAACCCTAAAAAAAGAAACGAGCTCTCTCCCTTTCTTACCTTAGAACCCCCAAAAATCCCCAAACCCATAATCCCTTTCTCTCTTTACTTTGATTGCCAAAGTGAAATCCCCGAACTTGCTGGGTTTTTTTTTTTTTTTTTTTTTTTTTGCTGATTTTTTTGCTAGGTTTTTCTTGTTTCTTTGTTTTTGCATCCCGATCTGGGTTTTGGGGGTGGCTAACAACGGTGGTGGTTTGGAGGTAGTAGTTTGTGAGCTTTGATTTGATGGTTCAGTGAGTTGGTTGTGGTTTGGATATGTTAGATTGCTAGTTTTTTTTTTTTTTTTGGCTGATTTTTTTGCTGGGTTTTTCTTGTTTCTTTGTTTTTGCATCCGATCTGGGGTTTTGGGCGTGGCTAACAACGTGGTGGTTTGGTGGTGGTAGTTTGGTGAGGCTATGATTTGATGGTTCAGTGAGTTGGTTGTGGTGTTGGATTTGCCAGATTCTAGGTTTTTTTTTTTTTTTTAAAGATTTTTTTTTTACTTGCAAATTGGGTTTTTTAGAGAACCCAGCAAAAGAAGAGGGTTAGAGTTTTAGAAAGAGGGTATACATTTCTAAAGTACCTACCAAATGTGAAGATGGATTTAAGCTGACAGAGAAGATATTTCTGAAGTACTTGATACTGTAAATAAGCCATGGGTATACATTTCTAACCAACAGTCAACCAACTGGCTTGCTTTATAACAACAAAGAGATAGGAAATGTTTTATCTACTTGTGCTAAATTCGGGGCAAGAGTTGTAATTGATACTTCATTTTCGGGTTTGGAATTTGACTTAAAGTTGGGGTGGCTGGGATTTGGATGGAAGCTTGTCAAAGCTTACTTCTTCTAAATCCCTTTTTGGTGTCTCTCTGCTTGGAGGACTATCTCTTAAGATGCTGACTGGAGCACTCAAATTCGGGATCCTTGTTCTAAACCAAACTCTCTTGGTTGACCATTTCATAATTTCCCTGGATTAAGCAAACCTCACAGTACTGTTAAATATGCTATAAAGAAACTGTTGGGTTTGGGAGAGGTAGATCTAAACGATTGGATGGTGTTCTAACAGATAAGGAATTTGAGAAGTAGATCTAAAGATTAAAAGAGGTAATTATCTTTCATGCTAAATACTTTCCTTTGTCCTTAAAAAAAAAAAAAAACTTTTCTGAGTATTGTTCCTAATGCCAAACAGAGAGCTAAATTCAAACTAGTTGTTTTAGTACTCTTCCTCTTTTCTTTTTTCTTTTTTCCCTTAACACTTTTTGTCTTAACTTCCTTTCTCACATGTAAATGCTATAGACATTGAAAACTTGGGTGGGATGCTCTTGAATCTTGCGCTGGTGTTTCCATGGTGAAACAAATGATGAAACAAATTTTATCTTGACTTGTTTTTTGATATTTTTCTTTTACGTTTTTGTGAAGTAGAAGAAGAAGGAGAGAAAAGAGAGAGAGACATAAAATATAATGAAAAAGACACATTTACCCCATTTTTAAGGTGAAAAGGGAAAGGTGGGTAACGGGGGTCTAACGGAGGCCACCTAGGTGGGTTAAGTGACAAATTTCAAATCAGGGTGGGCATTGTTAAAACGGGCCAAACCACAGTGTGGTTAACTCAATTTCCTTTTTTTTTTTTTTTTTTTTTTTTTTTTTTTTTTTTAAGCAAACCCCTTATATGGTGGGCTGGGGTTAAGAAGAATTATCCCTCACCAAATAAAATTCTTTGGACACCAAAAAAGTACGAATATTTGACTATTAGATTGCATGTCTTCCAGAAAAATATCAGACATTTCAACTTTCAAGACCTAGTACTAGCCAAATGAAATGAAAATCTCATTGGAAGCCAAAATTATATACAACAAACTCAGACTTATCTAGAAAAAATATCCTTGAATATTAATTATTTATTACTGTTTCTTTTTTACAACTTAACGAAGTGGTCAAATGAAGTGGTTGACTGATCTTTCACATGGAATGTTAAACATCTCTCGGATTTTGTTTCACAGATTATGCGCAGAGAATGATCACGTGGTTGAGAAATTATAGTTAGGGAGACTAGAAAAATCAGCGCTTTGCTTGGTCCAAAAAAGTATCTAGAATCTCTTGGATTTACTTTGGAAAATATTAAAACCAACAAAATTCCAATACCAATTTCATCATTCTAGCCAACCATGACTTATCAAAGTTTGGGAGAAAATTGGCCTCTGCTCCTTTCGGCAAAAAATCCAGCATTTTGCCCCCTTTCCCAAACTAATTAGGGAAATGTCCCTTTTTTTAAAACTCGATTTTCTCAAAATCGAGTTAAGCCTATAGTAGCTTTTAAAGAGCCTATAGTGACATTTAAGGAGCCTATAGTGGCGTTTTGGAACTCGACTCCATGAACTCTAGTTATAGGTAAAAAAAAAAAAAAAAAAACCTTGCATGGAACTTGAGTTCATGGAGCTCGAGTTCCAAAACGCCACTATAGTTCTTAAAACGTCACTATAGGCTCTTTAAAATGCCACTACAAGGCTCCTAATTTAAAAATAAAAAAATAAAAATAAAAAATAAAAAAAAAACTTGATTTTGAGAAAATCAAGTTTCTAAAGAGGGGCATTTCCTTAATTAGTTTGGGAAAGGGGGCAAAATGCTAGATATTTTGCGCGAAAGGGGTAAAGGCTAATTTTCTCCCAAAGTTTGTAACAAGTCACCAGAAAAAGAAAAGAAAAAAACTCAAAATTTTATAGTTACATAATTTTTTTGAAAAAAGGGAAATAAAGCTACAACAAATTTATTAAAAAAAACTTATAAATTAATGTGGTAATAAATTTTATGGGTGGAAAAAGGCTCAATCTAATATAGTGGGCCGAGAGCCCATATGAGGATTACTGCGCATCCAAAAAGAAGGAGATGGTAAGGGCAAGGCCCACCTGGAAGAAGGATCCCTGGAAAGAAGAATGGTGGCCATCCGAGGAGACCGCCTTCCGTCCAAGGAGATTTTATTCCTCGGACGCGAATAGTGTGGATCAATTGAGCGTATAAAAGGTTAAAATGATCTTCCGAGGACTCCTCCTGATCAAGATAAGCTCTGAGTGTACTTGGAGATGATAAGGATGAATAAATATCTAGAGAGAAAGCTGCTACCACCGTATTTAATGCTCTGCAACAACTTTTCTGGCCACATTTATGTGGAGAAGACTCCTAAACAGTGTATCCTCACCTACCGCCACTCACGCAGAGCTAAAGGAGATGCTTGACATGACATATACTTAAGTGGAGTTACGGATGAGTTACGGATGAGGTACAAGTGGACGATGGAGATGAGCAGAAGGAAGGTTATATAAAGGAAAGAAGCTCTTGAGGAAAAAGGAGAGGAAAAAAAAGAAGAGAGAAGAAAAGAATAAGAGCTTTATTGTAATCCTAAGATTTGTATTCATCACATAATCAATAATATAGCTCTTCGGACACCCATTCTTTACGTGTAAATTCATGTTGGTTTGTGCTTGAGGGTTGTGATTAGTTGTTGTTGATCCCATAATCAAACCAGTTCTTTCACCCATACTCTACAAATTCATTGTTTTGGGCTTGGGCCACAAATCCTAACCCTACAATTGGTGCCGTCTGTAAGGAGAGCTTGAGTGTAAGGGGAAGCAGCAGCAGTTGGTCATGGCCAAATCAGGGTAACAACCGGCAGAATATGGGGCGTCTCAGCATATAGACCCTTTTCTCAATTTGGAGCGGAGACAAGATCGTGAAGGCAGTATGCATACTACACACACTGAGTGAACTCAACCTCGTGGCAGAAGTCATGTGTCTTATGCAGAGAAGAATAGCATGCAAATAGAGATTGAAAGGTTAAGAAGGGAGTTGCGCCATGTGAAAAGAAAACGTACTGCCTTGCATTCTGATGACGACTCGAGTGACGAACAAGACATCACTTATGAGCAAAGGTCTCGAACTCCAATCAGTGAATCTTTTTCATATGAGGATGAACACCCTCGCAAGGCCATCACATGGAGGGGTGGGAAATGATGCCATGAGCAAGGCTTTGAATCAAATCTCCAGGTCACCTTTCACGTGTAGGATTGAAGGAGCAAAGCTTCCTCGGCATTTTAACCAGCCAACCTTCACTATTTACAACGGTAAAACGGACCCTGTGGAACATGTGAGTCATTTTAACCAAAGGATGGCTGTCTACTCTAGAGATAAAGCTCTGATGTGCAAGGTATTCCCTTCTAGTCTTAGACCCGTGGCAATGAGGTGGTTCGACAACCTGAAAGCAGACTTCATCAATTCCTACCAAGAGCTCACTCAAGCTTTTGGTTCACGTTTTGTCACATGCCGAAGGGTGGCTAAGCCCTTGTCTTCTTTGCTATCCTTGAGCATGCGTGAAGGTGAGTCCCTTAAGGCGTATTCGAATAGATATTGGGAGATGTTTAACGACATGAAGGGCAACTTTGATGCAATGGCCCTAGACACGTTTAAGCTGGGTCTTCCCACTGAGCATGGTTTAAGGATATCCTTGTCTGGCAAGCCTGTCACTAACATGCGTTAACTTATGGACCGTATTGAAAAATATAAAAGGGTAAGAAGATCAGCAGCAAGGGAAGGGTAAGGATAAGGTTATCCCTCAGGACAAGAAGGACTTCAAGTTGGATCGTTACAACAACAATAAGCCGCGGAGAGATTTCACTGGGCAATCCGGGTCAACAAATGCTCAAGCAGTTAATACAGTGTTCAAGGAGCCAGTTCATCAAGTTCTGGAAAAGATTAAGAACGAATCATTCTTTAGGTGGCCGAGTAAAATGGTAGGGAACCCTGAGAGACGCAATCACAATCTCTATTGTCAATACTACCAAGACCATGGGCATGCTACTGAAGACTGCAGAAGTTTGTGGGATCATTTGGACCAGTTGGTCCGTGAAGGCAGGTTGAGGCACCTTTTGCACCACTCCAATGGCCGAGGAGGTCAAGTGAATTTTGAGTCCGAGAAGAGAGATTCTACGAAACCTCCATTAGGTACTATTAACGTCATTTTCGCAGCGCCAGGAAGAATAGGGTCCTGGCCGTCCAAAGTTACATTAGTGGCTCGGCTACCAGCAGGGGATATTGGTCGAGATCTGAGGAGCTCTAGACAGGCTATCCTACCCGTTTTAGGCTATTCGGACGAAGATAAAGCTGGAACTATTCAACTTCACGACGATGCTTTAGTAGTCACATTCAGGATCAGGGGATATGATGTGAAGAGGGTGATGGTGGACTAGGGTAGCGCAGTGGAGATTATGTATCCTGACCTCTACAAGGAGTTGAACCTCAAGCTTGATGACTTAACTCCTTACTGTTCTCCCCTGGTTAGCTTCGAGGGGAGGATGGTCACCCCGAAAGGACAAATATGGCTGCCCGTACAGACTGGCTCAGAAGTAGTTGAAGTGGACTTCATTATTGTAGATGTTTATTCCCCATATACGGCAATTGTAGCTAGACCTTGGTTACACACGCTAGGGGCTGTTTCCTTCACTCTGCATCAAAAAGTTAAATATCCATCCGAAGGGCGCGTTTGTGAAATCCGCGGAGATCAATCCTCGGCTAGGCAATGTTTGGTGGCTGCCATACAGCACGAGCCTGAGACTGAATCTTCAGCCAGGGCGAAGGGATACTTATAGCAGTTAAGAGGTCAGTTACCACCCGTCGAAGATCTTGATGAAGGTGCTAAATGCGAGGACTTAGTGCAGGTTTTAATTGGGAGCAATCCTAAAATATACTTTCAAATCGGGTCTCAGATACCTCAACCAGAGAAGGAAGAGCTAATTGATTTCCTTAAAAGAAATATTGACGTATTCGCCTGGAGTACTTATGAAGCCCCAGGAGTGGATCCGGAGTTCATTTGCCATCATTTGAGGGTCAACCCACTGAGTGTACTCAAGAAGCAGCCTCTTTGGCAGTCATCCAAAGAGCATGTGGATGCAGTCAAAGAAGAAGTGACGAAGCTCAAACAAGCTGGGGCTATTAAAGAAGTTTTTTATCCTGAATGGTTAGCAAATACTGTGGTGGTAAAGAAGAAGAGCAGAAAGTGGCGAGTTTGTGTAGACTTCACGGACTTAAATAAGGTTTGTCCTAAGGATCCTTTCCCTATGCCGAAGATTGATCAATTAGTAGATACTATTGTCGACCATCCTCGGATGAGTTTCTTGGATGCTTTCCAAGGTTACCATCAGATACTGTTAGCCCCAGATGACCAAGAGAAAACCACTTTCGTTACCCCCATTCGTAATTACCATTATAAAGTGATGCCATTAGGTCTAAAAAATGCAGGTTCTACTTATCAGCGGATGATGACCAAGATGTTTGAATCACAACTAGGCAAAAGTGTTGAGGTCTATATAGACGATATGGTGGTAAAAAGCAAAGTTATTTCTGAGCATGTGAATGACCTAGATAACGTTTTTGAAACGATATGGAGACATAAGTTGCGCTTAAACGCCTCGAAGTGCTCATTTGGTGTGGGATCAGGCAAATTTTTGGGTTACATGGTAACACACAGGGGAATTGAGGTCAATCCTGATCAGATAAAGGCTATTCAAAATCTGCAGCCTCCTCAAAATCCGAAAGAGGTTCAGAAGTTAACGGGGATGGTAGCTGCTTTGAACCGATTCATCTCCAGGTCCGCGGATAGGTGTAAACCCTTCTTCTCACTGATCAACAAGTGGAAGGGATTTGAATGGACTGAAGAATGTACCTCAGCTTTCCAATAACTTAAAGACTACTTGGCTCGGCCACCAATTATGTCTAGCCCTGAACTAGATGAGGTCTTATTTGCCTATATCGCAGTGGTTCCCCATGCTGTAAGTCTAGTGCTGATAAGAGTGGATCAAGGTATACAAAGGTCGGTTTACTGTGTAAGTAAGTCTCTACATGAGGCTAAGATCAGATACTTGCCATTGGAAAAAGCTATTTTGGCAGTAGTACTTGGCACACGGAAATTGCCCCACTACTTCCAAGCACATACTGTCGTTGTGCTCACACAACTCCCACTTAAGACAGTACTCCGAAGTGTCGACTACACTGGGAGGATAGCCAAGTGGGGCACTATTTTAGGAGCTTTTGATATCAAGTATATGCCTTGCACTTCAGTCAAAGGGAAGATCCTTGCGGATTTAGTGGCCGAGTTCACGGAGCTCAGCTTAGAAGAAATAATGACAAAGAGAGACATGGATGGAAAATCGGTTGGCATAATTTCTCAGCAAGATCCTGCCCGCTGGGAAGTGTATGTAGACGGCGCTGCGAACCGGAAAGGTTCTGGAGTAGGGCTAGTCTTGATATCTCCAGAGAGAATCGTCATTGAAAAGTCATTAAGGCTGGATTTCGATGCGACCAATAACGAGGCAGAGTATGAAGCCCTATTGATGGGAATGTCTATGGTCCGAAGAATGGGAGGAAAGGCAGTAGAGTTGTTCTCGGACTCAAGATTAGTTGTGGGCCAAGTACAGGGGGGGTTTGAAGCGAAAGATGAAAGAATGCAAGGATACTTGAATCGAGTCAAACGTCTGCAGTCGGAATTCGAATTTTTCAGCTTGCTACATGTTCCTAGAAGTAGTAACGCGCATGTAGATTCTTTGGCCATACTAGCCACCTCTTCGGAGCAAGACTTGCCAAGAGTTATCCTCGTCGAGGATTTTTATGAGCCCACCAGGACAGGAGGGGATGCAGTCCAAGTCCACCAGATCAGAGATAGCCTCTGCTGGATGGACCCTATAATCAAATTCTTGAAAGATGACATTTTGCCGGAAGAGCGTGGTGAGGCTGACAAAATTCAAAGGAAGGCTACCAGATTTTGGCTGTCCGAAGACCGAAAATTATACAAACGATCCTACTCAGGACCATACCTGTTATGTATTCATCCAGAGACGGCTGAGTCGCTACTAGAAGAGTTGCATGAAGGAATTTGTGGGAGTCACACTGGAGGGAGGTCATTGGTCCACCGAGCCATTACTCAAGGGTATTGGTGGCTGAACATGCAAAAAGAAGCCCATAATTATGTAAAGAAGTGCGATCAATGTCAGCGATTTGCACCAAACATACACCAATCAGGTGGGGTCCTCAACCCACTATCTAGTCCGTGGCCGTTTGCACAGTGGGATTTGGATATAGTGGGTCCATTCCCAAAGGCTGCAGGAAACAGGAAGTACCTTCTGGTCGGCACAGACTATTTCACCAAATGGGTCGAAGCTGAGCCTCTGGCCAATATCCGAGACGTAGATGTGCAAAGATTTGTATGGAAGGATATCATTACTCGTTTCGGATTTCCTTATACTCTCATCTCGGACAACGGCTTACAGTTTGATTGTAATGCATTTCGGAGTTATTGTAGCGAACTGGGAATCACGAATAGATACTCTACCCCTGCCTATCCTCAGGGGAATGGGCAAGCTGAAGCAGTTAACAAAGTCATAGTTAATGGATTACAGAAGAGATTGGACGATGCGAAGGGCAAGTGGGTTGAAGAGTTGCCACATGTGCTTTGGGCTTACAGAACTACGCCTCGCAGATCTACTGGAGAAAACCCTTTTTCGATGACTTATGGTGTTGAAGCTGTCATTCTTTTGGAGACGGGGTTCCCAACTCTAAAAACTAGCTCGTTCAGTCCGACCAGCAATGATGAACTCCTAGAAGCAAGCTTGGATTTGATAGAAGAAAGGAGAGAAAATGCAATGGTTCGACTGGCACATTACCAGCAAAAACTCAGGCAGGGCAATGATGCCAACGTAAAGCTAAGACCCCTAGAACCCGGTGATTTTGTACTCAGGAAAGTCGTTGGCACTACGAAAAACTCAGCCTGGGGGAAATTAGGACCAAACTGGGAAGGACCATATCGCATTACTTTAGGGGCTGGAATTGGGGCATATTTCCTAGAGGACTGGGATAGTTATGTAATACCACGCCCCTAGAATGTAAATAACCTTAAAAGGTACTATTATTAATCGAATCATTTCTTTGTTCACTGTGATAACTTGTCATCCTTATTTGTTCTCTAAGTGTTTAAACTTAAATCCAATCATGCCTGTAGTCCTCAGACTAGATGATTTGGGTTAGTTAACACTCCTTATTTGTTCTCTAAGTGTATAAACTTAAATCCAATCATGCCTATAGTCCTCGGACTAGATGATCTGGGTTAGTTAACACTCTTTATCGGTTCGCTAAGTGTTTAAACTTAAATCCAATCATGCCTGTAGTCCTCGGACTAGATGATTTGGGTTAGTTAACACTCCTTATTTGTTTTCTAAGTGTTTAAACTTAAATCCAATCATGCCTGTAGTCCTCGGACCAGATGATCTGGGTTAGTTAACACTCCTTATTAGTTTTCTAAGTGTTTAAACTTAAATCCAATCATACCTGTAGTCTTCGGACCAGATGATCTGGGTTAGTTAACACTCCTTATCGGTTCTCTAAGTGTTTAAATTTAAATCCAATCATGCCTGTAGTCCTCGAACCAGATGATTTGGGTTAGTTAACACTCCTTATCGGTTCTCTAAGTGTTTAAACTTAAATCCAATCATGCCTGTAGTCCTCGGACCAGATGATTTGGATTAGTTAACACCCCTTGGTTATTCTCCCTAAGTATTTAAACTTAAACCCAATCATGCCATGCGCCCGAGACGGTTAAATAGTCGTCTTTCATCTCTTGATTTGATTTGGGAAGGCAGGAGAATAATCTAACGATATTGGATCGGGATTTAAGGTAGTATCCCGCCTCTTTTTGGCTATGACATTCATACATATATGCCAGGTCATGCCAAGTCAGCCTTAATCCTAACTGTTGGTTCAAGGCATCGATAGCTCCTAGTATCCTAAAGGTGTTGGGCGCGCACTACTCAGGAGAGAGCCTGTGGTTGCGAAGGTAGCTCAAGGTGATGGAACCCATTGGGAGGGTCATTCCCTCTTAATGAAGGCTATCATTGGGATTACGACCTCTCCCTCTCTTCGGGCCATTAGTATCTGCTCCGGAGGGCAATATCTCAGATTCACCCCCCGCAGTATACCATAATTTTGCTTAAATTCCTCTATCAACGCCGGACTATGGACGAGATGTTGGAATTTGCCTATTCTTAGAGAATGATTGAAGCAGTGGACAGGAAATGGGTTTTGAAGGTAGAAAATACTAGCCGAGAAGAAAATAAAGGACCAGGAGGTGCCAAAACTTACACAAACAAGAGTGGAGAACAATCCTTGGACTCGAAACGGACTCTTGGTGGATCCTGGAAGAGAAGAAGATGGAAAATCGAAGAAGCTTGAAGGGTTTTGAATGAAAGAGCTCGCTGGGTATTCTGAGGATGCGTAAAGTAAAGAAAAATAACATCTTCTGAGGGTTTATATACGGGGACAAGTGAAAGGGTGTAATTCATCCCGTCCAAATCCCGAAGAAGAACCCTGTCCGTTGGATCAACAACCCACCGTTGGATGCAAAAGACAAAATGCCGCCTAGAGTAATTAATACAATGCTTTGGGAATACAGAACTGACAGCGGCAATAATGAAGCGCTTGTCTCTATGCTTGCGCGCTTGTGAACTGGGGTATCTACGATTTCCCTCTTTTAAACTTCTTTACTTTTATTTCTTTTTCCTTACGTGGCAGGTTAAAGTCTTATTCTTTCTCCTTGGATGCGAGGGAAAAATTAAAATTTTGAGGGCTATTGTGGGGGGGAAAAAGGCCAATCTAACATAGTGGGCCGAGAGCCCATATGAGGATTACTGTGCGTCCGAAAAGAAGGAGATGGTAAGGGCAAGGCCCACCTGGAAGAAGGATCCCCGGAAAGAAGGATGGTGGCCATCCGAGGAGACCACCTTCTGTCCGAGGAGATTTTATTCCTCGGACGTGAATAGTGTGAATCAATTGAGCGTATAAAAGGTTAAAATGATCTTCCGAGGACTCCTCCTGATCAAGATAAGCTCTGAGTGTACTTGGAGACGATAAGGATGAATAAATATCTAAAGAGAAAGCTGCTACCACCATATTTAATGCTCTACAGCAACTTTTCTAGCCGCATTTATGTGGAGAAGACCCCTGAACAGTGTATCCTCACCTACCGTCACTCACACAGAGCTAAAGGAGATGCTTGACATGACATATACTTAAGTGGACTTACGGATGAGGTACAAGTGGACGATGGAAATGAGAAGAAGGGAGGTTATGTAAAGGAAGAAGCTCCTGAGGAAAAAGGAGAGGAAAAAAAAGAAGAGAGAAGAAAAGAATAAGAGCTTTATTGTAATCCTAAGATCTGTATTCATCACACAATCAATAATATAGCTCTTTGGACACCCATTCTTTACGTGTAAATTCATGTTGGTTTGTGCTTGAGGGTTGTGATTAGTTGTTGTTAATCCCATAATCAAACTAGCTCTTTCACTCATACTCTACAAATTCATTGTTTTGGACTTGGGCCACAAATCCTAACTCTACAAATTTAATTAGTACTGATAATAGATGAATGTTTAAATTACTTTTGTGTTTTGGACATATTAGTTTGCATGATTTGTATAATAAAATTTATAATTTTTTAGCATCACTCTATTAAAAAAGAGTAATGTTACTCTACTAAGAGCATTAGCATTGGGGGGTGTTTACACCTCCCCAGTTGTTATTTTACATTCAAAACATCAAAAATTGTCCAACATTCGGGTATGGGTTCTTAAAATTTTTTGCAACCTGTGAATAGTAGGTTCTTATATATAGAGCATACTATTCAATTGGTTGTAAAAATAATATTATTATTTTAACAGAAGATGAGAACCTCTCTCTCCTCATTTACTCTACACGGTACAGAGTCACAGACTATACTCTACTCTTCTTACTCATTCTCTTCATCTCAGTCACTCTTTTCTCTCTCTCTCCCAACTTTCGACGCTCGGGCCGCGAACAATTGGAAAAAATCGTTGTCAGGCCTTCTTTTGACTACCTGCCGTGGCAACATTCCTGCGCGTGTGAGGCCCGTTGGAGGCCCCTCTCGATAATGGCATGGTTCACGTGGAGCTTCGGGTGCTCTTTCTCTCTCTCCTAGTGGAGGAAGGTGTTTATCTACCTTTGGAGGTGTGGCAAGAATCTTGGCCAAATTTTAGGTGATTACCAAAGGTAAGTGAAGTCGCCACCAATCATTGGGTTTTTCTAAAGTGTGATTGGTCACTTATTTCTAGTTGATTTTATTACCAATCCTAGGCTAAGAAAAATGGCATTTTTCCTAATCTAATGTGGATGGCAAAAAGTCTTTATTCTTGAGTCTGGAAGTTTGGTTACATGTGGGGAATGTGTTAGGCAACCCACAAAGCCTGTCCAAGGACAGTCCTTTGTTTTGATAAAACCTTAATTTTTGGAGATTGACAATAAAAAACATGATTTTGGCATTGACTTTCGGGGTTTTGCATTTATGGGGGGCTTTGAGGTTTGGCTTTTGAATGGGTGTGCCCCTAATCTATGCTTTCCTAAGGCATTCGAGCAAAGTACCAGATTTCCATGGTGAAAATCCGGCGACATGTCACCTTACTTTCGCTACGGAAATTAGGCATCGTTTGCCTTTGGTGACATGGACTGTGACAAACACACTGGAAGGGGCGAGCAGGTATATATATATATATATATTTTTTTTTTTGATAAGTAAGAATGTTATATATACAAAAGGCTACTCTATGCATGAGGAACATAGAGCAAACTCAGAAAATAGAAGAAGAAGAAAACAGAGAAAAAACGAAAAAGAAAACCAATCAACATATTAATTACAAAGAGAAAGAGAGCTAAGAAAAGAATGGAGAGAATCACTAGTTGTGAGTCCCCGTGCCCGAGACCAATCAAAAAGAGTTCCACTAAAAGAAGCAAGCATCTAATCACCGGAACTATCCAAATCTTTAAAGTTCGCCGATTCTGTTCCTTCCAAATACACCAAAGGATGCACAACGGAACTAAATTCTAAATCTGAGACGATTGCTTCCCCAACCAATTCCACTAGCCAAAAAGCAAATCTGGGATCGATCTAGGAATAACCCAAGACAAGCCAAAAGTTATGAAGACAAAGCTCTATAACCGATAAGCCATCTCACAATGAAGAAATAAGTGGTCTATCATCTCTCCACAATGCAAGCACACAGAGCAGGAAAGTAAATTCCTACATCCTTAGAGCATGACCCAAAATATAGGTTTAAGAAAGTAAACAGGGGTCGCCATACTCTAGAGATGAGGACGAATGGTACACGGCATGATATACCTAATACAACCCATCTAAGAGAGAAAGGAGGGAGGAGGAAAGGGGGCTTAAAAGAGTACATAACCAAATGAGAGAAGCTAGACCCCTAAACCTACTGAACATAACCACTTGGCTTATATCCACATGCTCGCATCCTCGCCCTTTTTGCTTGCGCTTAGGAAACTGTGCTCTAGCTCAATGCGTCCTCGCTCCATGTGTGTACATGCAAAAGCAAAGATAAGAAACCAACAGACAAGCAATGGAAGGAAAAGATGCAAAGAGCATATGAAAGTGGCATAAAGCAGATAAGCATGATAGACATGGCAAGCAAAGAAACAAGAAAGCAAGCAAATAAGCAAGAAGGCAAACAAGCAAGAAAGCAAACAAAAGGTGGTGTTCGCGAGGGACAAATGTAGGTTTGGATCGAATGTCCATAACTTTATTGTGTTGAAGCATGAACGACACACTAGCAAGTAAGACCCATGCATGAACATGTAAGCAAGCATGTAAAGATGCATAGAAAGCCAACGAGTGGCACAAACAAGCATGGTAAGCATAGCATTATGTGGAGCGGAAAAGGGAAGGGTATGCACGGAGCAACCTAGCATCCGAAGACACCTCCCAAATGGTTACATCCGAACAAGGCCTTATGGGCGACAGATGTAACCAAACAAGATCAAGCCCGCGGATGGCGTCAAGCATGGCAAAGCCTAGAACAAGAGTGGCTAGCACAAGCATATAGTATAGAAGCAAGCAAGCATAGACATGCAAATAGGATGATCTAAATCCTTTGATGTGGGCTTTGATGTATGGACAATGACAAAGACCATAGGGTCTAGATCGGGTCCTAACCATTAGACCAAAACACAAGAAAATGCGATAAAAGGAACAAAAAGGCTACAATAGCACATGGCATGACAAACAAGGCCTAGGCCTAAGCACATAAACATGGTGTGAAGCACACAAGCACGAAAATGATGGCATAAAGCATGTAGAGAACAACGATCTAAGCATATAAACACACCGATCTACACATATAAGCATGGAAATATGCATGTAGGCATGTGAATGTACATCTATGATGGGGATGTAAGCTTAAAAGCATGGAAGAACACAAATCCAAGAATACAAGCATGTGGAAACATAGATCTAGACATATAGGCATAGAAACATGAATGTAAACATGTAGATCTAAGTAAGGCATGGCCAAAAATGTGATATCAAGCATGTAAGCACGTAGATCTAAACAACAATACAAGGAAAAGATAGATCTAAGCATCTAAGGCATGGCATACAGCATAAAGCATGTAGAATTAAGCTAGAAGCACAAATAAAGCAAGGAACATCGTAAAGAAAGCAATAAATCATGTTATTAAGGCAAAAAGAGCAAGATAAATGCTAGAAAAAGATTTAGAAAGTTAGGGGTGTGGATAGTACCTAAAAAGCTACATCCACACCCCTAAACCCCAAATCCAAGGTGTAGAACCAAGGAGGAAAAGATTGGGTATAAGAACAATACCTTCTATTTTTTGTGAAGGAGGAATCAAGAGGCTTTGATGTGTTTTTTGTGTTTGGAAGAAAGGAGAAGTATGCAAAAAACATCTAGGCAGAGAGAAAAACCAAGAAAAGTCTCTTTTTTTTTTTGGTCAGGAGGTGCCTGGGGCCTTTTATAGCCTTGGCATGCTTTACGAGGCGGCAGCCCTTCAAGGGTTGCCACCTCCAAATGGTCTTAGATCGGGTTGATATTGACACCCCCGGAAAGATCTTGACTTCCTGTTTCTAAAAAGGTATGGAACTTGAAAATCCAATAGTTGGATCAAAAGTTATGGCTCCCGGAAGTTAGTGGTGCATTGATCAGTGCATTAACCCGGTTTTCATGATATCTCTACCGTTCTAACTCCGATTTTTACCCATGAATAGTCGTTGGACTGAGAATTTGACAATCTTCGCAATGGCATTGGTTTCAACCTATTCTAACGGCCGGATCAAAATTATGTTTTTTGGGGCTCGTTGAGAGTCAACGCTGGGTCAAACTTGGTCAAAGTTGCCAAAGATCTATGAAAAGCTTGAGTTTGATGTAAAACTATGAAAATTTCTATTTTGAGGGTATTTTGACTTTGTTTGACTTTCGGCCAACCTAGGGTTGACTAGGGGCGTTTTGGTCATTTTGGTTGAAAAAGGCACTTTGGGTGCTCCGGTGTTTGAACGGGTTGTGTCACATCATTCAGGATGTTCTCGCAGCCCCATGGAGAGAAAATAAGATTTTTGGATTTTTCGGAGTCCGGCACGCAAATAGAGAGCAGACAAAATACGGTATCAATAGCTACCCCCTTTTTATTTGACATCTCGAGTGCAATGAGAGGTGTCGGATAAAGAACATGATTTTGAATTTTGTTGCCCCCAAATCATGCGTGGAGACTACTCACGGACCGAGACTAGATTTTACTTGACTAGACCGATCTACGACAGCTGCTTCTGAAACATTTTATGCACCTGTCTCTAAGCTTGGGGAGAGGAAAAGGCTTTTTTTTTTTTTTTTTGGAAGTTTGACCAGGTCAATGTTGACTTGTCCAGCGGCCCTTCATGGTGCACCGGGCAGCCCAGGCCGTGAAAAGGCTTATAAAAGCTCCCTTTTGGCTCATTTTGACCTCGTTTACTCTTTTCTTTGACTTCTCACTTTTGAAAAGTTCTCTGGAGCAACTACGAACTTAGCAAGTTCGGCTTTTCAGCTTCAGTTTGCTACTGCAACCTTTTCTACACTTGAGGTTAGTGTCTATTTTTTTCTTCTCTTCATTTTTCTACAAAATTTTAGTAGCAATACTACTAGGGATGCATGCTAGCGCTTATTTTATTTTTGGAATTTCCATAGGCATATATATTTTTCGCCATGATTTATGCCATGATATCTTAGGAAAATGCATATAATTTTTTCTTTTTGTCTACGTGATATGGGTGTGCAAATAAGCGGGAATTTTAATGCTAAGAATAAAATGCAGGACATAGGTAAGGAGACTTACCTAGTAGTCAAAAATAGTGGAATAGAGATAGAGGATATCTGAATAGCAGTCCTGATGAGTGTCAGGTAGAAACAGAGGATATTTGAATAGCAGTCTCGGTCTTAAGCCGGGTAGGAACAGAGGATATCTGAACAGCAGTCTCAGTTTTTGCTAAGTAGAAACAGAGGATATCTGAATAGTAGTCTTGGTCTTAGGCTGGGTAGGAATAGAGGATATCTAAACAGTAGTCCCGATTTGCATTAGGTAGAAACAAAAGATATCTGAATAGCAGTCCTAATTTTTGTCAAGTAGAAACAGAGGATATCTGAATAGTAGTCTTGGTTTTAGGCCAGGTAGGAACAGAGGATATCTGAACATCAATCCCGATTGGTGTTAGGTAGAAACAGAGGATATCTGAATAATATTCCTAATTTTTGCCAAGTAAAAATAGAGGATATCTGAATAGTAGTCTTGGTCTTAGGCCGGGTAAGAACAAAGAATATCTAAACAGCAATCCCGATTGGTGTCAGGTAGAAACAGAGGATATCTGAATAGCAATCTAGATTTTTGCCAAGTAGAAACAGAGGATATCTGAATAACAGTCTTGTTCTTAGGCTGGGTAGGAACAGAGGATACCTGAACAGCAATCCTGAATGTCAGGTAGAAACAAAGGATATTTGAATAACAGTCCTAATTTTTGCCAAGTAAAAATAGAGGATATCTGAATAGCAGTCTTGGTCTTTTATAGGTGATAAATACATTAAAAAACAAAAACAAAAACCAAAATGTACAAAAATAAACTAGAAATTACAATAATGATTAACTAGTAACACTTAGTTGGTCATTTGCAACATATTTAGTTGCTTAATTAATGATTGATATTAGAAACTAATTGCATACATATGGTATTTCATATTATAAAATGTTCTTCCATACTTATCAAAAAAATAAAATGTTCATCCAAAAATCCTTAGTCATGACCCCGAAATGTAGGATGAACATTTCAAGGATATTTGAATAGTAGTCTTGGTCATGCACATGGCCAAACTGTTGTTATCTACTATTTTGCATATTAGTCAGCTTTACATTTGAATGTATAGAATCATTCTTTATCTTATATTTCCTAGTATTTTTTTCTTATCCATCTTAGCATTCTAATTCAACTATACTTATGTATGAATATGTTGCTTTTTAATCGTCCAACAATTAGCATAGACCTTAGTGAGTTTTATAGCAATCTTATAGCCTTTTAGCTGATACAGTATTCTTGATATACTTCTCTCTCATTCACCCTGTTCTTATTCAATGAGCCACATCCTCCTCAATCATCCCATCCTTACAAATTATTGAACCAAGATATTGAAATGGATCATTCTTCTAACCAATTTAATCTTATAAGAAAATTTTAAAATAAAATACAATAATGGTTCATTTAGTAATCATTTGGATTAGAGTGTTTAAAGAGAGGTTGTACATTGATATAGTCTGCATTACTGTATCTAGTTATGAAGGCCAGAGAAATGTGAGAAAGAGCACCTTGGTGTAAATGCCCTCAAGTGTTAAACTTACTATTGATGCATCTTGCAACTTCTGTATTTAGACATTACTTTCCTATGCAATTTTTGTTGTGTGCGAAGTTCTTAGTATCATGTTTTTGGAATTGATGCATTCGTGTCTTGGTAATTACCTATTGTTAGTGTTTTGGTGTTCATGTTTTTGTGTGTTGTCATTGTTCTTTCTCTGTAACGTAATTAAATGGATATAGGATAGCTAATTCAGTGGGAGAAATTCTGAAAGGATTACGTTGTTACTTCGACAAAGCATTGCCAGCAATACTTCTATATAAAAGTGAGCATCGGCAATATAAAGAAACAATTTCAGATGATGTCTCTCCTTCAACTGTATATGGTGCAGAACATCTATTGCGCCTCTTTTGTATGTTTATCCTTTTATGCTAGAGGTCAATTATTTGCTTAAGGAATTTTTTTTTACGTTTTCTGTGTTTTAAATAGCAATAAGCATGATTTATTATATTTTAAATAAATTAATCAACATATGTTGCGTATCTTTTGTGAAGTTTTGATTTGGAGGATGATTCTAGTTTTTTACCCTAAATATTTAATGCTTATTGTTTTCATAACCAGCCATATCATAATGATGTAGAATGTGGAAGTTTCGACATTTATCAAACATGTTGAGGGCAATAGGGCTGGCTAAATGAGTAATTCTTCCTGCCATGCCCCTATCAAAATTGACTGGCTGGTAGAGTTCTACTTCTACCCGGATAAGTTTTTCAGACAACTGTCGGGTCTGTATATCTTCTTCTAAAGCTAAACTTTATATATATCAAGGGTTCTGTATAAATAAAATGATGCAGCACAAAATTCTTAAAGGGAACTGAGAATAAACAAATGAATAGAAAAATAAAAATACGGATAAAACACACACACCACCCCTGTGGTATACCCTTAAAACATAAAACTATATTATTTTTACCTATCAAAAAAAAAAAAAAAACATGAAACCATTCTATGGTTTATTTTGTAACACTTACCTTTCTCGTGGTTTGCTTTATGAGGCATTTTTGCTAATTTTAATGAAATTTGATGATATTACTAGTGCCAACAACACCCATTGGAAAATGAACTTAGGAATCAGCACTATGCCATTGGAAAATTGCAATAGAAATTTTAAATCAAGCTTGCTTCCATTGGAGTACAATAGCTACTTATATAGACTACTGGGATTCAACCTTAATTCTTAACTGACTTGGGCCAAAGCCCAATTATTGAATTCATAAATAAATACTCTAGGAAATTAAGTAAAATGCCAATAACATAATAAACTAATATAACCTAAAATACAATCCAATGGACCAATAGTAAAAATAAAATTGCCTTCTAAAAATAAATGAAACTACATTGAAATAAAAATGTTTTTGTGCTCCCTACATCATAAAATATGCTAGGAGACTACTTATCAAAAAAAAAAAAAAAAAATTCTAGGAGACCATGAGTTATGGAAAATGGAAATGATTGTTTACATCTGTTAATCTATGCTAGTACATTTTCTAGTAGTCTATGGTAGCACAGTCCTAAAATTCCTTCCTCTTGCCCTTTTGTGACTGATTTTTATCAAAATTTTCTAATTCATATAGTTTTGAGTGGTTTATGTGTAGATTTGTTTCTGATCTCAGTTTAAAACTATTTTTATATCTAATGCTAAAACAAAGAGGACACGTGAAATGTTCGGTATATTTACCCTTATTAGCTTAATTATGTGTTTGTGTAGTGAATTGCATCATTTGTTATGTTGCAAGATCGTATATGATCGAAGTCCTAGCTGATCAATCTATGCAAGTTTTTAAATATTCTTACATGTTACAATGGAAATTATTGTAATATTTATAACTAGTTTAATTTTGTAATGTGAGGAAGTAGCCTTGTTTGATAAATTTTTTCTTACTTATCAAAAAGAAGAAGATATGGTGCCAGCTAATCTAGGATATTTAGTTTTAGACTTTTCTATTACTAAGTACAAAAGCTTGTCTATTGCTGATTTTAAATGTGTAGCTCGAGACATAAAAGATGTCAACTCATATGATATCAAATTGATTTTTTCTTTCTCAAAAATTAGTTAAAAATGGAAAAAGAAATATTGGCTGATGACTGATCTTCAAGATATACCTGCGTATGTTATATATTGATTTTGGACGACTAAGACATTTTGAATATTTATTATATTGCCTAACAAATATTGTGGTGCTTGTTGGATCTGCAGAGTAATTGATGACTATAAATGTGGATTGCTACTGTGACTGGACATGTGCTATTGTTTTTAATTGTGAATATTCCTAGACTAGAACTGCTTGATTTAGCATCTTTTGGCTTATGCATTTCCTTTTGGTATTATAAAACCTGCTAGCCATCTTTACTTCGTGTTTGTAATGTCATTCTTTTGGTATTTGCAGCTAAGTTGCCTGAGTTATTGTGCTATGCCAAAATCGAAGAGGAGACATTGATGGAGCTGCAGCAAGAATTAGTTGAGTTTCTCAAGTATAACTTCTTATCACCATTCTAACGTGTCTGTGAGAAAAGCACAATTGAGAGTTGAAGAAGAATACAATCTTTATAATTGCATATAACGATTTATGCTACTTACAAAAAAAAAAAAAAAAAAAAAAAAAAAAAAAAAAAAAAAAAAAAAAAAAAGATTAATATTTATAACTAGTTTAATTTTGTAATGTGAGGAAGTAGCCTTGTTTGATAAATTTTTTCTTACTTATCAAAAAGAAGAAGATATGGTGCCAGCTAATCTAGGATATTTAGTTTTAGACTTTTCTATTACTAAGTACAAAAGCTTGTCTATTGCTGATTTTAAATGTGTAGCTCGAGACATAAAAGATGTCAACTCATATGATATCAAATTGATTTTTTCTTTCTCAAAAATTAGTTAAAAATGGAAAAAGAAATATTGGCTGATGACTGATCTTCAAGATATACCTGCGTATGTTATATATTGATTTTGGACAACTAAGACATTTTGAATATTTATTATATTGCCTAACAAATATTGTGGTGCTTGTTGGATCTGCAGAGTAATTGATGACTATAAATGTGGATTGCTACTGTGACTGGACATGTGCTATTGTTTTTAATTGTGAATATTCCTAGACTAGAACTGCTTGATGTAGCATCTTTTGGCTTATGCATTTCCTTTTGGTATTATAAAACCTGCTAGCCATCTTTACTTCGTGTTTGTAATGTCATTCTTTTGGTATTTGCAGCCAAGTTACCTGAGTTATTGTGCCATGCCAAAATCGAAGAGGAGACATTGATGGAGCTGCAGCAAGAATTAGTTTTCAAAAGCGCTAGTATAGGTCATGAACGAATTTAATTTAAAAGACCTATACCAGCGCTTTTAAAAGCGCTGGCATAGGCAGCACCTATTTCAGCGCTCTCAAAAGCGATGGTATAGGTCTTGAATGAATAAAATTGAAAAGGCCTATACCAGCGCTTTTAAAAGCGCTGGGATAGGTTTTTCCCCATAAGAGAAATGAGTAACCCTATCCCAGCGCTTTTGGGCTTCCTATACCAACGTTTTTGAAAAAACGCCGCTATAGGCGTCCTATTGCAGCGCTATGTAAAGCGCCGGTTTTGAGCAGCTGTAATAGGATTTCCTATACCAGCGTTTTCAAAAAGCGCTGGTACAAGCTTATCTATTACAGCGGTTTGTAAAAAAGCCGGGAAAAAAAATGCTGGGACAAGATGATTTTTTTGTAGTGAACTAAATATCTGTATTTAATTAGAAAACATAAACTCTAATATTTAAAGAACTTTAGTTGATTTTTATCTTGTTCAATGATCAGTTACATGAGTATAATGTAACGTAGGCCTTTTGCATACTATATTTGAATTTAATGTACTCTCCCCTCCAAAAACAGTGAATAATCAAGTATGATGTTTGAGGAAGTATTTAGTATCATAATGATATATCAAATCTCTTTCACAAAATAGTGGGTCCCACAATATTTGCGGGTGACATAAATTAAAAATTACAACCTTAAGAATAAGACCATTCAGACTTTAAAGTGAACCACACCTAAACCACAGTCTGAAAGCCTACAATAGAAATAATCTGAGACTAGTGGAGAGATGGGTAGCGTGCAACGTGTCTTCAATGCGTGGATAATCCCATGATGAATGTAGCTTGGAAGTCAGTTTGTCCAAACTCCAAACTTAATCACCAGGTCAAACGAACATTTTACCTTGTTAGGTTGGGCCCACTATGGGCCCAGTTTGGGCTAAGCCCCGCTATTTCCTCAATTTTAAAATTCGAATCAAGGGGCCGAGCTTAACTAGCATGAAGTGTTTAACTTGGTTGAGTAGCACCAAAGGTCTCATATCTTGTACGCCATTCTATATTATTTTACGGGGATTCTAGCATTTTGCCCTTATTTTTAAAAAAATTTAGCAATATGTTTCTGTTTTGAAACTATTTAGGTCCATATCTTTATTTTGAAACTCGATTTTCTCAAAATCGAGTTTCAATGTAAAACTCGATTTGTAGAAAATCGAGTATGGGGTAATCAAACTAGAAAAGAAAAATTGCATGGAACTCGAGTTCATGGAGCTCGAATTCCATTTAAAACGCCACTATAGGACTCACTGAATGCAGCTATAGGTATGGAACTCGAGCTCTATGAACTCGAGTTCCACAAATTATTTTTTTATTTTTGTTATTTTTTATTTGTTTATTTTTTTTTTTTTTTAAGTTTCATTTGGCATAACTCGATTTTAAACCAATCGAGTTTTTGATTGAAACTTGATTTTATTAAAATCGAGTTTCAAAACAGGGGCATGAACCTAAATAGTTCCAAAATAGGGACATATTACTAAAATTTTTAAAATAAGGGCAAAATGCTAGAATTCTCATTATTTTACTATTGCTTCCTTTTTCTTTTCTTTTTTCCTTTTTTCTTTTAATGAAAATTTTACTATAATTTTTTAGATTTTTTTTTTTTTGAGATAAAAGAAAATTTTACTAATACTATTGCTACCTCACTTTGTGTGGGGTAAGGTCCATTAATATTATCAAAGCACTTGCTGCATGCATAATAATAGCTACTACTTAAATGATTTTTCTATTATGGTGTGCTTCTCTAACGGATAATTGCAACTATTTCTTAGACAATAATTTTGATAAAAGAGAATAAAATCGAGTTTCAAAACAGGGGCATGAACCTAAATAGTTTCAAAACAGAGACATATTACTAAATTTTTTAAAAAATAAGGGCAAAATGCTAGAATTCTCATTATTTTACTGTTGCTTCCTTTTTCTTTTCTTTTTTCCTTTTTTCTTTTAATGAAAATTTTACTATTATTTTTTAGATTTTTTTTTTTTGAGATAAAAGAAAATTTTACTAGTACTATTGCTACCTCACTTTGTGTGGGGTGAGGTCCATTAATATTATCAAAGCACTTGCTGCATGCGTAATAATAGCTACTACTTAAATGATTTTTTCTATTGTGGTGTGCTTCTCTAACGGATAATTGCAACTATTTCTTAGACAATAATTTTGATAAAAGAGAATAAAATCGAGTTTCAAAACAGGGGCATGAACCTAAATAGTTTCAAAACAGAGACATATTACTAAATTTTTAAAAAAATAAGGGCAAAATGCTAGAATTCTCATTATTTTACTATTGCTTCCTTTTTCTTTTCTTTTTTCCTTTTTTCTTTTAATGAAAATTTTACTATTATTTTTTAGATTTTTTTTTTTTTTGAGATAAAAGAAAATTTTACTAGTACTATTGCTACCTCACTTTGTGTGGGGTGAGGTCCATTAATATTATCAAAGCACTTGCTGCATGCGTAATAATAGCTACTACTTAAATGATTTTTCTATTGTGGTGTGCTTCTCTAACGGATAATTGCAACTATTTCTTAGACAATATTTTGATAAAAAAGAATAAAATCGAGTTTCAAAATAGGAGCATGAACCTAAATAGTTTCAAAACAGGGACACATTACTAAATTTTTAAAAAAATAAGGGCAAAATGCTAGAATTCTCATTATTTTACTGTTGTTCCTTTTTCTTTTCTTTTTTTCCTTTTTTCTTTTAATGAAAATTTTACTATTATTTTTTAGATTTTTTTTTTTTTGAGATAAAGAAATTTTACTAGTACTATTGCTACCTCACTTTGTGTAGGGTGAGGTCCATTAATATTATCAAAGCACTGCTGCATGCGCAATAATAGCTACTACTTAAATGATTTTTCTATTGTGGTGTGCTTCTCTAACGGATAATTGCAACTATTTCTTAGACAATAATTTTGATAAAAGAGGACTTGCATTAGTTAAAAAGAAATAATTTGTATAAAATAACCACTGACCTAATTTTGTAGGATTTTTATTTACAGCTAGGAACATGCCTTAGCATGCATTCAGTGCATTTGTTAATTCTTACTTTGAATATTAAAGAAACTCATGTACATAGTTGCTCTCTTTTTATCATTGATAACCAACTACCTGGTACCTAATGTAACTACCTGTTAGAATGACACAACTATTGGAATTCTAACTAGGATATAAATGAGTCACAAGACTGATTTTCATTGTCATTGTTCTAGCCATACTCTGCTTTATCAACCAAAGTTTTTTCTTAATAATCTGTCTTGGTTCTTACATGGTTACATCAGTGCTATAGGGGATTTATGGAAGAAAACTTTATTACATGGTTTGAGCATATTTTGCATCATCAAGCGCATTTCATATATTCTTAATTGTGTTACATGTTTGTTGTTTGGTTTCATGACCAAGGATTTATGGATGAACATTTTATTTTTTTGATAAGTATGGAAGGACATTTTATAATATGAAATACATATGCATGCAAATGAGTTTCTAATATCAATCATTAATTAAGCAACTAAATATATTGCAAATGACTAGCTAAGCATTACCTGCTAATCATTATTTTAATTTCTAGTTTTTTGTATATTTTGGTTTTTTATTTTTTAATGTATTTATCACTTGTAAAAGATTTTGGTTTATGTTCTCTCTTGCAGCTTGTTAAACTTCCACATGCCCCAAATGCTGATGAAATATTGAAGAAGCTATCTTGGTTACAGGATGAAGAAGGATAACTCGTAAGTTCATTCCCTATTTTTTTTGGCCACTTCTCAGTCTTTTACTTTTTGGCTTGCTAAATTTCAAGTCTTTCTGTATAGTGGACCATAATTTACAGAATTATTTTTTTGTAATGTTTACCTGGCACTTATTCTTTACCTGTAATATACTACACAGTCTACACTAGTTTTTTTTTTTTTTTTTTTGCTGGTTTTTCACAAAATGCATCATCAACTGACTTATTCTTTAAAATAAGTGGTTTTTGATTTTGTATGGCTTCTTTTTATAGAACGAGCTTTTGAAGACTCAACGTCCCAACTAAGCCTTAATTGAAATCAAATTGGGATTGGCTATGAACCTCTTCAACTAATGGGTGTTGACCACCTGTTTAATAGTATTTCTTTGTCAAATTGTTCTTTGTCACCTCCCGGTTTAATAGTATTTCTTCGCTATTTATAACTATGCTATTTTATCCTCCTTCTACTTAATTTTCACTCCATCAAAATGAATTAAACATTCTTTTAACATGTGCATTAATCAGTCTGTGCACATGGCCAAACAATTGTTATCTACTATTTGCATATTAGTCATCTTTACATTTGAATGAATGGCATCATTCTTTATCTTATATTTCCTAGTATTTCTGTTTAATTATCTTAGCATTCTAATTTCAACTACACTTATGTATGAATATGTTGCTTTTTAACTATCCAACAATTTGTAGCATAGGCATAGTGAGTTTTATCGCAATCTTATAGCCCTTCAGCTGATACAGTATTCCGATATACTTCTCTCTCCTTCACCCTGTTCTTATTCAATGACCCACATCCTCCTCAGTCATCCCATCCTTACAATTATTTTAACCAAGATATTGAAATGGTCAGTCTTTTAACCAATTTAATCTTATAAGAAAATTTAAAATAAAATACAATAATGTTTCATTTAGTAATCATTTAGATTAGAGTGTTTAAAGAGAGGTTGTACATTGATATAGTCTGCATTACTGTATCAAGTTCTAAAGGCCAGAGAAATGTGAAAAAGAGCACCTTGGTGTAAATGCCTCAAGTGTTAAACTTACTATTTGTTAGGACATATGTGATTCACTTGTTAGGAAATCACATATGTCACTACTTTATGTATTGGTTAATCCTTTGATAAAACTCTTTACTTGTATTTGGTAGATCTAAGATGTGTTTAATACTTCAAGAAACTTGTTTCAAGTTCAAGAGTTAAAGCCATGCAAGTCTGTCTAAGATTCAAGTGCAGAAAGCACTGTTCATTAAACTCGACAGCTAACTATCTATCGAAACCTGTAGAGCTGTTGAAGCCCGTGTCTGACAACATCTCGACAGATAGGGTATCTATCGAGGTTTATGAAATTCAGTCTTTCAGGATTGTTTTTCATTCAATCCATGATTGTATGTTTGGGCTTTCTTTTCTCAAAACCTAGACATATAAAAGGATTATTTTAAGGGCCATCAAAGGTAGAACAAGTTGCACAAGTGTTGAGCAAAGTTTATTCAAGCAAATTGTGACCGAAGACAAAATTTGCCCTAGTTCATCTTTCTTATGAAGAAGCTATTGTGTTTATACACCGTAGGGTTTTGTGACCAAGCACCTTCTCGATCTTCATCATTGGATGAACTGAAGAACTTTGTAGCTAACAACACTTCTCTAGTTGGTGATTGAAGTTGTATACTGCGATCTGCGCAATTGGTTAGTCACGTACTAGGAGCCGTGCATTATAGGAGAGATTATCACTACAGAACAAGTTCAATTGGGTATTGGGTAAGGGTTCAACTGTAGGTTTGTATAAGGTACTAAGATTCAATTACTTGTAAATACTTGTTATGATAATAGTGGATTCTTGGGAGTGGTGACCTTAAAATCACCCGATGGAGTTTTTGCCGTGTAGGTTTTCCCCATTCGTAAACAAATCACTGTTTAATTTATTTTCCGCTGCATATTTAGTTAATTGGTGATTTGTTTGTGCTGCAAAGCATATTGCATGTTAATTTGATTAATTAATAAATTTGGCTAATTAATCAATTAATTCATCACAAAGGGTCAATACGTGTTTGGCCTATCACTATTGATGCATCTTGCAACTTCTGTATTTAGACATTACTTTCCTATGCAATTTTTGTTGTATGTGAAGTTCTTTTAAATCATGTTTTTGGAATTGATGCATTCGTGTCTTGGTAATTACCTATTGTTAGTGTCCTGGTGTTCATGTTTTTGTGTGTTGTCATTGTTCTTTCTCTGTAACGTAATTAAATGGATATAGGATAGCTAATTAAGTGGGAGAAATTCTGAAAGGATTAAGTTGTTACTTCGACAAAGCATTGCCAGCAATACTTCTATATAAAAGTGAGCGTCGGCAATATAAAGAAACAATTTCAGATGATGTCTTTCCTTCAACTGTATATGGTGCTGAACATCTATTGCGCCTCTTTGGTATGTCTATCCTTTTTTGCTAGAAGTCATTTATTTTCTTGAGAAAATTTGTTACGTTTTCTGTGTATTAAATATAAATAAGTATGATTTATTATATTTTAAATAAACTAATCAACAGATGTTGTGTCTCTTTTGAGAAGTTTGATTTGTAGGATGACTTTAGTTTTTTTTACCTTAAATATATTAATGCTTATTGTTTTCATAACCAGCCATATCATAATTATGTAGAATTTGGAAGTTTTGACATTTATTAAACATGTTGAGGGCAATAGGGTTGGCTATATGAGTAATTCTTCTTGCCATGGCCCTATCAAAATTGACTGGCTGGCAGAGTTCTACTTCTACCTGGATAAGTTTTCTAGACAACTGTCTGGTCTGTATATCTTCTACTAAATCTAAAGTTTATATATAATCAGGGGTTCTGTATACATAAAATGATGCAGCACAAAATTCTTAAAGGGAACTGAGAATAAACAAATGAATAGAGAAATAAAAATAAGGATAAATTACACACATCACCCCTGTGGTATACCCTTAAAACATGAAACTATATTATTTTTACCTATAAAAATATATAATATAATATATATGAGCTATTCTATGGTTTATTTTGTAACACATACCTCCTTCGTGGTTTGCTTTATGAGGCATTTCTGCTAGATTTTAATGAAATTTGATGATATTGACAGTGCCAACAACACCCATTGGAAAATGAATTTAGGAATCAGCACTATGCCATTGGAAAATTGGCAATAGAAATTTTAAATCAAGCTTGTTTCCATTGAGTACAATAGCTACTTATATAGACTACTGGGATTCAACCTTAATTCTTAACTGACTTGGGCCAAAGCCCAATTATTGAATTCATAAATAAATACTCTAGGAAATTAAGAAAATGCTAATAACATAATAAACTAATATAACCTAAAATAAAATCCAATGGACCAATAGTAAAAATAAATTGCTTCTAAAAATAAATAGAAACTACTTGAAATAAAATTTGTTTTTGTGCTCCCTGCATCATAAAATATCTAGAGCTTTTAAAAAAAAACTAGGAGACCATGAGTTATGGAAAATGGAAATGATGTTTACATCTGTTAATCTATGCTAGTACATATTTTCTGGTAGTCTAGTAGCACTGTATTTCATTGCATTGCAGCTGCTTAAAATCCAAAATTCCCTTGCCCTTGCTGATTTTTACAAAATTTTCTAATTCATATAGTTTTGAGTGGTTTATGTGTAGATTTGTTTCTGTTCTCAGTTTAAAACTATTATTTATCTAATGCTAAAACAGAAGATGCAGTGAAATGTTTGGTAGTATTTACCCTTATTAGCTTAATTATGGTTTGTGTAGTGAATTGCATCATTTGTTATCTTACAAATCGTATATTGATCGAAGTCCTAGCTATCAAGTCTATGCAAGCTTTTTAAATATTCTTAATGTTACAATGGAAATTATTTTTACATTTAATTATATTAACTAGTTTAATTTGTAATTTGAGGAAGTGGCCTTGTTTAGATAAATTTTCTAAAAAGAAGAGATATGGTCGCTTCAGATTAGTTTTGCTTCTTTACGACAAAGCTTGTCTATTGCTGATTTTAAATGTGTAGCTTCGAGATCATAAAAGATGTCAACTCATATGATAATCAAATTGATTTTTTTCTTTCTCAAAAATTAGTTAAATAATGGAAAAGAAATATTGGCTGATGATGATCTCAAGATAGTACTGTGTATGTTTTATATTGATTTTGGACAACTAAGACATTTTGAAATTATTTATATTATATTGCCTAACAAATATTGTGGTGCTTGTTGGATTTGCAGAGTAATTGATGACTTTAAATGTGGATTGCTACTGTTGGTGGACATGGTGCTTTGCTTGTTTATTGTGAATATTCCTAGACTAGAACTGCTTGATGTGACATCTTTTGGCTTATTGATTTCCTTTTGGTATTATAAAAAGCCTGCTAGTCATCTTTACTTCTTTTTTTGCTGAATAAATATTTTATTAATCCGAAGAAACATGATGTAAGACACAATTTACTATTTAATTATTGTAATTTATTTTTTTGGTATTTTTATGTAAAAAAACGTTATTTTAGGTTTAGGTGATTTATTTCCTTATTTTTAGTGCATTTAATACTTTTTAGGTCAAATTTGATTCCTGTATGGTTAGGTATTAATTAGGAGTTATTTTAGATTATATTTTACTGTCAGTCAAGTTTTAAGGAGCCCTTAAATAGGCCCTTAAGTCTGTAAACGTTTTTCATAGTTTATTATCAATAAAAATTCAGACTTGTGTCTTTTGTGTTCTCTGGTGGATTCCAGACCTATCACCTTGTGGATTCAAGGAACCCCTCGTGGATTCGAGGTTTACTACCCAGGAACTAACAATTTAGTTTCTGTTTCATCAAGAGAGCATCGTGTGTGCTTCTCTTCAGGCTTCCGCGACATCAGTTGGTATCAGAGCCTTGACTTACCTGGTCTGATTGCTAACCGACGAGACGGTACCACCACCAAACAACGACGAATACTTAGCGAGTATTACGTAACGTACAACAAGCACTCACAAATATTTATGCTAGAATGACGCCGTTGAAGAATGGAAATAATAGGGATAATTGCAGCGGAGACATAACTCACGGGCACCTATTGGTAAGCAAATTTCATATAGACCTTATAAGAAAATTGCAAGTTTTAATGGTTATTTTTTAAAAGAAGATTTTCTTGATTGGTTACTTGATCTAGAGAGATTTATTTGACTATGAGAATATTTGTTATGAGAGAAAGTTGGACTTGCTTTGTATAAACTTAGTAAGTATGCCTTATATTTGGTGGGAACGAGTACAATCCTATAGAATGCACAAGGTGAAAAAGAGCTAAAANGAATATTTGTTATGAGAGAAAAGTTGGACTTGCTTTGTATAAACTTAGTAAGTATGCCTTATGTTGGTGGGAACGAGTACAATCTGATAGAATTCGACAAGGTAAAGACAAAATTCGATCATGGCCAAGGATGAAAAAGATGCTTGCTATCAAATTTTATCCTTTAGATTGTGAAGAAATCTTGTCGTATACAATACAAGATTATTATTGGCCAAGGAGTTCATACTTGAATTATGTTGAAGAGCCAAATATTCCACCATTAAAGGAAGAATTACATGTTAAAGAAAATATTTTTCTTGAAGAATATGGAGACATCAAAGAAGAGAATATCGAGATTTTTGAGGAAATTAATGAAGGCGTTGTTATAGAAAAAGAACCTAAAATCAAGATTGTGGAGGAGATTAATGAAGACCCTATTATAGAGAAAGATCTTGAGGTTGAGATAGTAGAGACCATTAAAGAAGAAATTATAGAGGAAGTTGTCAACAATCTCGATGAAATCAAATTAGATGATTGCAACATTCAAACTCCTATTATTTTATTGGGAGACATCGAAACAAAGTTTATTGATTTTATTGGGGTGGAAAGATTTGATTTGATTATTGACTCTTATTTGGTTAATATTTTCAATTACATGAAGATCAAGGGAGAAGAAGTTCAAGTTGCCCAATTAATGACTTTCAAGTTTGGCAAGAAGACAAAGAAGGTGAAGTATTCAAAGTATTTGTTCTCTTGGCATGGGAGATTTCAGATTTCAAAGATGAACTCGAGGACGAGTTTGTTTCAAGTGGAGGGGTCTGATGTAGGACACGATTTATTATTTAATTATTGTAATTTATTATTTTTGGTATTTTTATGTAAAAAACGTTATTTTAGGTTTAGGTGATTTATTTCCTTGTTTTAAGGTGCATTTAATGCTTTTTAGGTCAAATTTGATTCCTGTTATGGTTAGGTATCAATTAGGAGTTAATTTAGATTATATTTTCTTGTCAGTCAAGTTTTAAGGAGCCCTTAAATAGGCTCCTAAGTCTGTAAACGTTTTTCATAGTTTATTATCAATAAAAATTCAGACTTGTGTCTTTTGTGTTCTCTGGTGGATTCCAGACCTATCACCTTGTAGATTCAAGGAACTCCTCGTGCATTCGAGGTTTACTACCCAGAAACTAACAGTTTAGTTTCTGTCCATCAAAGAGAGCATCGTGTGTGCTTCTCTTCAGGCTTCCGCGACATCAATAAGCCAATATACATACTGTGCCTATTTGTTAAAGTAGGTATGAAAGTGTGTCAGTGGAATCATTCATTTAGCTGCCAACAGCAAGACCCATATTGCATCAATCAAGAACCAAAGTGTAATAACCACACACGGACACAGACCCATAGGTGCAATTCCACGTTTTTCATTCCTTGTTTCCTACTACTTCAAAGTCAATGAAATTCTGTTTTCCCAGTTACATAGGGCTTTTGCTTTGGAGTGAAAAAGTTCCAGTTGGTAGAATGAATAAGCCAATCTACACACTGTGGCTATTTGTTAAAGTAGGTATGAAAGTGTGTCAGTGGAATTATTCATTTAGTTGCCAACGGCATGACCCATATTGCATCAAGCAAGAGCCAAAGTGTAACAACCACAATTTCCAAAGGACCAAAATCTAAACCAGTAGAATTCAAGAAAAGAAAAAGAAAAAGAAAAAGAAAAATTCTGAACCAGTAAACAAAAATAGAAGCTGTACTGGATTATTCTATCTATAAATTCCTCACACCAGTAGCCAAAATCTTCATCAACCCATGCATGCAAAGTTTGCAGACACGCAATATCCCTCTCGAGACACACCCTCCGTAAGACAAACAGCGCCCAAAGTCATGGCATTCAAATTCTTGCTCTGTAGCCTTGTACTTTTGTTGGTTTCCTTGCTCCATTTTGCTACCTTTGCTTCCTCCACCACTTCTTCTGTGACTGCAACAGCTGAAGTAGGTTGTAAAGATTCTAAGATCAAGGTTAGAACAGCAGTGAAGCAAGAATTAGAAGCTGGACCAGTGGAATGAAATGGATGTGGTGCTTATAGAGTAAAATGGCACAAAACGACACTTGAATTTTGTATAGCTGTGCTACTTGTAGTTTTGTTCTTTTACATTAGTTAGGCTCACACGTGAGAATCACGTGTTAAGTTTATAACTGCTTAATGGTAACTGATGTAACTGATTAGCGAGTAATTAGGAGAATTAGTTTTCATTCAGTTAGCTTACAGGTAGTATATAAGAAGGATTAATGTACAGTAAAATTCGATTGATTCATTTCTCTTTCAATCATAATAGAAAGCATTTCCAGAAGCTCTCTCTCTCTCCGTGTTCTCCATTTCTCTGAGTTTTGTGTAGCTTTCTGTTCAGCTCTCTATTTCTCCTTGGTTTTCATCTTTTACA
>NW_027069531.1:525418-531446 GCF_002906115.3 Quercus suber | reverse complement strand
CCAATCAGCAGAAATGAGGACTAATGGAAAAGATGAACGTTAATTCAAGGGAGCTTTCCCCTATCATAATGCTACAAGTCATATGAAAATTTATGTGTATATAAGAGGAAGAGCAAGTTGAGAATGGGACGGCAATGATTGTGCATAATACACATGGAGAATCTCTTTTAATGAACCTTTAAAACACAAACTAGAAACAGGAAGAGATGGATAGCACCTAACATTTGATTCTTTATAACACATGGCTGCCATTATATTTTAACCCCAATACCTCTGCTGAAAGAGATGGAGATGCCATTAATTTCTACTTTTTAACACATGGCTAGCATCATTTAACATAACCAGCTCGTGTTGGCTGATTGCAAGTTCTCTGCCTCTCTCATTTCCCAAATGTGAGAGTGAAGGTAGTAGTTAATCATGAAAGGAATATAGGAGGCATGTGCAATGATTGAAATCCGTATTAGAATACAAATCGAGGCCAATCATTTGGTAAAGAAAGGAATGTATGTGGTTGTGATCTTTAATCAAAAGCAGATCTACTTGTTTGTTTATTTAAATGACAGAGATTAGTCGCAGTCAAGTCAAGCGAATGAACTGTTGGTCTAATTTGTCCCATACAGAGGCTTATATTTATTTACTTTGTCTATCTTTGTGCCTTGACTGGTTGAACAAATGCTTGTTCATAGTGCTCACTTCAGGTCCCATTATTGGATGGGTCCTGCTCCTTTTTAAGGCTATGGTTTAAAAGGCCGCCATTATTAACTGGCAGTGACTGTTGCAAAGGAGTCCAAGAACAATGTAAGTTGGATTTTCATGAGGAAAAAAAAATGCTTCAGAAAGTTGTAGGTTTTCCCAGGGAAATTAAACTTAAAATTTTAGTAAGCACTAACTGAGGCCTAGGGGGCTTCTTTTCACCCAAGAAGGAAGCATAATCAACTTGATCAATGACTAGGCTAAACTGCTAGAGCCACTCTTTGTAGAATTCTTAGTTCAATAGGACTCACATACACGTGGTACTCAATTGGTCATGTTTTTGTTCTCATGCACCCTTCATACAAATTTTCAGCCCTTCTCAAGACTCAAGATAAAGCGTCAAGTTCTCACTTCTCAACCTACAAGTATATGGTAAGGGTCAAGTTTAGATTTAGTGTCCAGTAGTACTGAACCCATTGAGATGATTATATGTGTTCACTTTTGGATATGTGTCACCATCTGACCAGGTCTAGTATACTGGAAGCACTAGACTTAAACCAAGTCCATATGATAATTGGTCAATCCATGTCTGCACATATTATTGCACTTCAATAAAACAGGCGTAGGCATGACCACCACCCTACTTTTGGGCATGAATCGTAAGCCATGAAAAGGATCATGAAATATGGCAGATGAGGAAAAAAAACTAATGGCTTGATCTTTGAATCTCAAGCATGCTTTTAAGAATTCAATTTAAGATTGGTTTGATATTTTTGGTTGTATTGTATGCCTTGTAGTTGTATGATATTATGTCTGTGTTTGGATAGCAGGTTTTTCAGGTGAAAGTTAAGTTGCGTTTTACTCTTTTTTTTTTTTTTTCTTCTGGCCGCACTTGTTGACTGGGGGGACAAAATTCACTGTGCGTGTACTGTGCGTGCACTGTTCACGCACTGTTCATGCACTGTTTATGTATTAAAAAATATTAAAAGTGGGTCCCACGATACTATTTACACATTTAAAAATTATTTTGCTACAGTATTTTCAGCAACAATCAGTTTTTATCAACTTTCAGCAACAATAAGTGCTATCCAAACGGACTCTATATATCTACTTTGTCATTTTATGAGAAAGTCATGCTTGTCGTGGATTGTGATTATTATGCTTTATTACTTTTCATTCCTTTATAATTTACTGGCTTATAACCCATGCATATGCATAGATATACTTAAAAGATACACATTAAGATGTATAGTATAATTCTTACATATATAATTTAAATATTATTGATAGTCATTCTTATATATATATATATTTTTTTTTTAAATTTTTTAAAAAGTTTTGTAAAAATGTTATTAGGTAAAAAAAATGTAAATTGTCAATTTTTTAAATATTTTTATGTTTATTAATTCTAGACTCTTTGATTTTTGTACACAATAACTCACTTGAATGGATATTTATGATATGGTCCCACATTTGATTCCAAAATTAAGAAATAAAACTCTCTCTAAAAATAAATAATTTAGAACACATAGCGCAAAATTGGACTTCAATTATAGAATCTAATTAGATTTTCTCTAAGTTTTACCTATTAATATATATATATATATATATAGATGACTTATAAATTTGAATTGTTTTTAGTTATAAAAAAAAGGCTTATAAATATAAAATCATTCAAACTCTCTCTTTTCTAATTTTATATATAGTGTTAGATATATGATTATGTTTTTATAATTTACTTATATTAGACTTCTCATTTTTTACACTAAATTAACTCATATATATATATATATATATATATATAATATAATAGGTGAAGCAGAGAGAAAATCCAATTAGATTTCAATTGGATTCTCAATTTTGCGCCACTTGTCCTAACCAAAACTCAAAAAAAAATCTAATTAGATTATAAATTTGACTCCAATTTTGTGTCATGTATCTTATCTAAATTTTCTAATTTTTGTGCCCAAATAAATGATGCATTAACATCTAACACGGAAGCCAAGAAAACCACAATGATAATGCTCATTAGCTTAAGCAAGAACATCTTACCTGTACACTTTTATGGAGATTATAAATTAGACTTCAATTTTGTGTCATGTATCTTATCTAAATTTTCTAATTTTTGTGCCCAAATAAATGATGTATTAACATTTAAGCACCACTTGTCCTAACCAAAACTAAAAAAAAAATCTAATTAGATTATAAATTTGACTCCAATTTTGTGTCATGTATCTTATCTAAATTTTCTAATTTTTGTGCCCAAATAAATGATGCATTAACATTTAACACAGAAACTAAAAAAACCACAATGATAATGCTCATTAGCCTAAGTAAGAACATCTTACCTGCACACTTTTATGGAGATTATAAATTGGACTTCAATTTTGTGTCATGTATCTTATCTAAATTTTCCAATTTTTGTGCCTAAATAAATGATGTATTAACATTTAAGAGCCACTTGTCCTAACCAAAACTCAAAAAAAAATCTAATTAGATTATAAATTTGACTCCAATTTTGTGTCATGTATCTTATCTAAACTTTCTAATTTTTGTGCCCAAATAAATGATGCATTAACATTTAACACAGAAGTCAAGAAAACCACAATGATAATGCTCATTAGCCTAAGTAAGAACATCTTACCTGCACACTTTTATGGAGATTATAAATTGGACTTCAATTTTGTGTCATGTATCTTATCTAAATTTTCTAATTTTGTGCCCAAATAAATGATGTATTAACATTTAAGCACCACTTGTCCTAACCAAAACTCAAAAAAAAATCTAATTAGATTATAAATTTGACTCCAATTTTGTGTCATGTATCTTATCTAAACTTTCTAATTTTTGTGCCCAAATAAATGATGCATTAACATTTAACACAGAAACTAAAAAAACCACAATGATAATGCTCATTAGCCTAAGCAAGAACATCTTACCTGCACACTTTTATGGAGATTATAAATTGGACTTCAATTTCGTGTCATGTATCTTATCTAAATTTTCTAATTTTTGTGCCCAAATAAATGATGTATTAACATTTAACACGGAAGCCAAGAAAATCACAATGATATTCCTCATTGGTTTAAGCAAGAACATCTCACCTGCACACTTTTATGGGTGATCTCAATAGAGTCTGGAGCTCTTCTAATCCCCCAACCAACACCAAGGAGTTCAACAAGAAAGACTATAAAAGCAAAACATCATCTCCTCTTAATTCCATATCGTCATCCCATGTCTCCCCTCTCATCATCTACTAACTAGATCCACACACTACCCTCTCCTCCTCCTTACGGATTTCTCAGAGCAAGACCGGATTCAAACATAATATTCAATCTCACTCTTCTTTGCTTAATTCACACTCTCATACATTAGCGCTTCATTGGCGCCTCCTAGAAGATTCCAAACTCAATGATCAGTTTTTATTTTTTAATATCCCTTTATATATTTTAAATAAGAAAATGCAATATTCTCTTTTTTCTTCACTATAGCATCACTTAAATAATAAAATGCAATATTCTCTTTTTTTATTCATTGTTTTATTTAATGCTATCCTATGTATGATAAACAAAAAAAAAAAAAAAAAAAAAAAGACCAATAGCATTACTTAAATAATAAAATGCAATATATATTTTTCATTGTTTGATTTAATTCTATCATCCGTCTGATAAACCAAAAAAAAAAAATAAAAAAATTGGCCAATAGCATCATTACAATTAACCAGTCTCTTGCAGTAGCACGAGGTATATACTAGTTTGATATAAAAATTAAAAAAACATAGATTAGGTTGGACACATGTCGTAAAATTAAACTTTAATTAAAATCCAATTTTTACATTGAATTAACTCACTTGGCACAAAAATTTAAAAACTTAAATTAGATGGGACATGTGACGCAAAATTAAATCTAATTTAATTCAATTTAAAATCTAATTGAATTTCTCTCTCAGTTTTACCTATTATATATATATATATATATATATGAGAGAGAGAGAGAGAGAGAGAGAGAGAGAGATTCATTCTAGTGCATTTTGTTCATTTATGAACTCCCAAACATAGATTCAGAAAATAATTCCAAGAAGCTCTCACTAATCTTAAGTTTCTGACTTCTTCACTTATAATTTTCCAATTGATATCATTGATCTTTGATCAGAGGAATATCCATGTTATGGAAAAAGTAATCTTTGTCCAAACTGAAATATTGGTAGTTCATCTTGGATTAAAGGCTTTTGGAATCTTCCTCCACGGTCAGTCTAATGCAGCCTAAATGTCCGAATGCATCTAGAATTAACAATTGGATATTGCCAAAAGCCAATAATGATGTAATTGTATACATTCAAATAGTGTGCACTGTGCTTAATGCTCTGTCAGTGCATGAAATTTACCTTAAAATTGATAAGAAATCTTGAGGTGAAGACAATTGCTGTCCCAATATTCAAACAAGTTTTTGTGTTAATATCCACCCTTCCTAACTCCTAAGGTTCCCTTTTCTTGGCCATATGGATATATTTAATCTATATATATATACTCCCTCCGTCCCACTTTTTTTTTTGTTCTTTATTCCATTTTGAGATGTATCAAAATATTATCCTGTTTCTAAAAATAAAAGTCATTAATTTACTAATATTCCTATTATACCCCTATTAATTTACTAATTCAATTTTTTGATAAATTTTTTTAAGGGTAGTTTTAGAAACTTGTACATTTTTAAAAGGTAGATAAGACAATAAATAATGTTCCCTTAAAAATTTTGACTTTTCAAATAGGATAAAAAAAGTGGGATGGAGGGAGTATATCTAAAAGCTGAAACATAGTAATTATTATTGCTGTTTGTTAAGCCACATCATCCACAGTCTAGCTTATCTCAATCAAAAAAACAAAAACCTCGTCTTCTCCCCATTAATCCACACGTTACACTTCCTCCAATATTTCCCCTCTTTCTTTACCTCTTTATCTCTCCCACTACTCTCTGCTTTACCGTTACAATTCTTTCATCATTTTCTCTTTTTTATATTTGACTATTTTTCTTTCCATTTTATTTTGTATAAATTTGATATTAGTTTTCTCCTATTCAATCCATATTTTTCTCACACAAAAACAGTAAATACTTTCTATCTCTCTCTCTCTCTCTTGTATAACTCTAATTAAGGTTTTTAAAGAAAATTATGTGTTTTTTTTTACAAAGTCTTCTCTCTTTCTTTTATAGCTTTGATTGAATTTTGGTTAAGGTAAATGCTTAGTATTTTTTGGACATAGGAATTTGAATTTATCTATCTATATATATATAAAAATTGAAACGTAATATTTATTATTATTGTGCATTTGTTGAACCACAT
>NW_027069531.1:475636-514414 GCF_002906115.3 Quercus suber | reverse complement strand
TTCAGCTTAGTGGTCATAAAGCTGCTTAGTTACTATTCAGGTATCACCTCCACATTAATGCGGCCAGAGTGTTAGGTGGACAGCATTTAATGAGGAGGTGATAGACTTTAGAAGATATTTTCTACCTTCTCCGACGCCTCTTTAAGCTATATCCAACTTCCAATTCAGCTACAACCTGGCAGAATCTTTCAGTCAGTACGAAGGTTACCTTCACCTCGGACTTTGGCGTCCTCGGACGTGTGCTATACCACCGTATATAACACCTGTTTATATCTTTCATATCACCTATTTAACGTGAATAAAACTTCTTTAGGCTGTCCTCGGACATACGCGTATCCTCGGATCGGGCCTTTGGGCCCTGGGCCCAATTCTGAGGGCTACTATACCTTTTTTAGGTAACAGGCCCCACAAAAACATAATCAACATGCCTATGAATTTGAATGTGTATTAATTGTTTGAGTATTAACTCATAAGTTTTTGAGTTAATATCCTAAGGATCCCTTTGCACGGCCATCTGGATCTACTTAAACAAATATAATATCCCCCACGTTCCAATTTGCTTAGCGTGTTACCGTTACAACAGGTCACTGCTCAAACGTGGTCGACTTTTAACACCAAGGAAATCATTAATGTTCTTGTAAATATACTTCCTTGGCTTGAAGAGCTCATGGTCGCTTCCTTTTCTTATCTTTCTCGATATATTGTTAAGGAAAATCATACATTTTTTCCCCTAATCTCCTCTACTAACAGTAAGTTCCTAGCAATATTTGTTGAAATATTCCAAAGCTATTACCAATTTTACTAAGAAAAACTATAAATTGATACGGTAATAAGTGCAATTGGAGTTACCTCAATAATATAATAAAGAAATTTGTTAATTTTAGTTTCAATATTTAAAAGTTGACAGCACCATTTTGTAATACTTAAATGGTAAAGTCAAATTTTCTGGAACAGTGGGTTTCAAAATCTGAGGAGATCTGTTTTGTCTCCTCCAATGGCTATATGGTTGTATAAATTAACTACAATTTAAATAGCATCATGCATGCTTAGTTGCTTACATGGATCAACTTCCCTTTCTTGCGCATGTTTTAACTTACTTATCACATAAGGAAGGTCAACTAAGATGATGAGTTATCAATAGAAGAGAAATATTATTCATTTGCATTTTGAAGCTTTATCCAAAGGATCTGTCGGCATCTGAGTTATGGAGGATGCTCCCTTAGTTAAGTCATATCGGTAATGAAATCAAAGAACTTATTAATCAAGATGACTCAGCTACACTCAATTACAACCTGTGCCTGACGTTAGATTTCCTATGAGTTCATGCCGCGTTAAAATGAATGACTGAAATGAAATGACTCAAAGGTAAGACAAGTCAATGGGGACAAGGGGGGAAAAAAACAAAACAAACAAACTTTATTTGATGGTTTGTAGTATAAAATTATAGGGCATTAAAAAATGGTTTTAACTAGGATAATTGTAGAAACACTAAATAGTGAATTCTTAAACCATTTTATTTCTCCACTTTATGTGGTATGACTTAGGAGAACCTTATAGACCTTATCATTAATTATTGACTTTACAATTACTTACATTTACATATATGATTCGGAGAACATACAACCTAACATTAAAAATTGGGCAATCTTTTTGAGGTATATACCCTATCATTAAAGAGCACCCGATATGTGTGGTACTCATAATATATAGAGTCACGCAGTCGGCTTGAAAATTTGAAAGATGGGCGAGGATTGGATAAGGTCTTAAAGTGGTTCTCATCTCATGCATTTTAATTTTCACAGAATAAAGCAAGAGGCAGAACTTAGAAGGCTATTTTATCAAATAAAAAAAAAAGAAAAAGAAAAAAGAAAAAAAGGTAGAGGGCTAGCAACAGCAACTACCAAACTCAAAATGCCCGTGAATAAGAAGTGCATGAATTGAAACCACAAAAAATGTGGGGCAAACTGGCTGAGACGGCATTGACAAAGGTACAAGAAAACAGCAAGTGGATAGCCCCCAAATCTAGAAAGAAACACGGAAACAGGTGGCATGGTCAAATATATCCGTGTGTATGTGTATGTGTATCCAAATTCAACAGCAAATACATGTGTTAAAGTGCACAAAGTTTAAAAAATAAATAGAAGTCCCGACTTCCCCAATGACTTTCCAATTTGTCTCTCTTTCGTTCAAACTTGGATCTTTGAAATGCTTGACTTTTTTTTGGGCCTCCCCCCTCCTTGAGAGTTCAAACATGAACCAACAATTGCATGAATTTTCATTCCCAATTTCCTCTTCACAATTGAAGTCCCTACAAGGCCTTAACCAAAGTCCCCACAACTGCTTTCCAATCGCTAAAAACCGAATAAAACCCCCTCAAACTCTGTGCAAAGTGCTGGTTCTGTAAACCATAAATCCAAAATTAAAACCTCAACCGAAATTAGTGGGAAGTATTTGGTTAATATCTTGGGATTCCCACTGGAATTACATACATGTTAATAATTATTTTTTTTGCTGAATTAATTGCTAACTATACATGTTAAAACTGTGACTAAAAATAAATCCCAGACTCGATGAAAAGTAAAGAAACAAGTAATTTCCAACCCTTCTAGAGGAGGAACCCTCTTCCAGAAACACAAACTAGAGTTTGTGACTAAAATCACTAATAAAAACTGAATCATGAAATAGATTTAGAACAATTTCTTAATACCATAGAATTCAGAAGGGTAAACCTGATAAGACATTCTAACATGTAAAACATAGTAATTATCAACCTCAAATCATCACCAGATTGAGAAAGAGATGAGAGAAACTGAAAAGAGTTAAAGAAAAAGAAAACTAGTAACTACCAGAAGCAGTTGGAGGAGGAGTAGTTTTTTTTGTTGTTGACGAGTCTTAGGAATTTTCTTCTGCGGTAATAGAAACCGTATCTAAGCCCGGAACAGACCAACTTCCTGAATCTACGAGCGCATCGAAGCCTAAGACATATGACCCTCTTGACACGGATGAAGGACCCCTTGAGTCTCTCAGATAAGCTCCTTTTTCTGCAGAACTGATAGCTTCTAAGGAAAAGTTGCCTCTTCTCCATCATTGTGTAGTTCTGCTCTGAGTAGTACCCAAATGACTCGCTCCTCGGTTTTGGGTTTAGACCCAAAACATGGTTTTGATTCTGATTCATGATGTATGCCTCTTGAACAAAATTCGACAAAGAAAGAGGCACAGAGAAAGAGAGAGAGAGAGAGAGACGGAGAGTCAAAAGTGCTACTTAAATGCTTCTCCTGCCTGTGAGTTCTGCCTGTAAAGTTGAGTGTAAATCAACACCAATAGTAATAAATACAAAAAACGAGAAGGGCTTCGTGCAAAATAAATATAAAGTTTTGGGCTGAGGGGTCTGAAGTCTGAACTATTATAAATATATATGTATGAACTGTTGAAATTCTTCGCACCTGTCTTTTGCTTTGCTTCTTATCTTACTACGTCTGCGAGTACTTATTATTGTTTGTTTGTCTATTTGTATTGCTTTGCTTTGCATAACAAGCGACCACTGCGCCGCCGCAGAAGCTAACCCAAAGCGCCCACCTTTGTAATTTTTACTGAATTCTTTTTTCCACTATAATTCTTTTTTCATCCCTCTAATTTTTGGGTTTGCGTCAAAATTTATAACTAAAAAGTCCCATAAACCTAAACTCTACGTCATTTACTCAATTTTCAATTATTTATTTATTTTTTTGAATAAAAAACATAAATTGATATAGTTTTGACTTTTTTATTCAAGCCTGTATGTGGAAGTGAATGAGAATAGACTTTGAGGCAACTTCTCAATTTATCTTTGTTTTCTTAATTTGTCTTATTTTTAAAACATTTTTAATTAGGAAATAGGTTATTTTAGGAAGTATAGTAGAAAAAAGGATATCAAAGAGTTTTATTTCAATTACATATATAATAAAAATAATAGTTTGACTATTTATTGACTTCTTTTTATGTTGTTACATTACTTTCTTAAAATTCTTATTCTTTAATGTTAGGGAAAATTACAATAAACTTATTCGTGATTTGAACCAACACCTTATCTACTCGGATTTGAAAGTTTGAACTTTGTCCACTTAAGGTCAGTTTCATAACCCAACGTTGTCTTTGTTGTTAACAAAACATATTTTTATACAAAAATAGAACATAACACAAATCAAACACACCCCTTCTCAAAACTTTTTCGTGCCAGCGTCCTCCTTCCAATTTGTCACCCTAATGAGCTGAATTAAAGGTTTCAGGCTTGATTTTATAAATATTTTCGAGTTTGTACTAAGTCCATGCTAGGGTCTGCACATCCAATAGGTAAAGCAAAACCAAGTATGATTATTTGTGCAAGGTTTTGAACTTTTAGCAAAATGGATAAGATAGTAAGGTCTAAAATTCGTGCATTTTTTTTTTCGAGAAACAAACACACACAGGAGAGAGAAAAAGATGTTCTAACACAAAGGCACACAACTTGAAGAATTATTTTTTATGATTATTTTATTTATATAATTTTTGTGTATATAGAATTTTTTATTTGAAAATATATTAATTTTAGAAATTATTATACCTCATAAAAAATAGCTATTACAACATTTTTAGATAGAAATAATTATTTCTTATTTTAAAGAATTGTTATTCATAAGAAATAACTATTTCCTATAAATGTAATGAAAATAGTAAAACACTGTAATAAAAACATAATCAAATTAAAGAATAGTTAAACCATATGAATAGCTATTACATTACAGTATTTATTACAGTCTATTAAACATGCATGTAACAACATTACTTTTTTTTTTTTTTTATGTGATTGATGACCATTAATTTATAAGATTTATAATATTCTAATATCACTCTTTAATATTAAGGACGAGCATACAAGTCAATTGGTGCTTCTAGAACAGACAATCTCGTGGCTTTCGTGTTTCCCTATTCCCTAATCTGTTTGTCTTTTGGTATGTCTTGATATATGGCCGATGGTTAGGCTAGAAACTATGGCGTCATCTACTGGGTTTAGGCCCACAAAAAGGGTCGTCCCTTCATGGCAAATTATAGGTCCTCTCTTTCGGAGTCTCAAGTCTCAACACGTTACTTGATTATGATTGATTACATTATTATTATATTATTGTAGCAATAGAGTTCAAAGTGACTTAGCGAGAAAAAAGAGAGTAGAGTTCAAGTAGGTATATGGGAGTGCTTTTCTTTGTTTGGGGACAAGAAGAATGCATTAAGTAATTGGCGTAACGTGGGGAAACTTCATTCAAAGAGTCAGATATACTGAGTTCTATTACCAATGAGAGAAAGGATTTTTCTTTTTTGATAATTCCATTAAGATTTAAGCGAAAGGATTTTTTTTTTTTTTTGAAAAGAAATAAGAGAAAGGATTATGTGCAGGTGTAACCACCTACTACATTGTGCATATATGTTCAACCTTGCAAGTTAACCATTTCTACGCGGTTCATGCCCTTCTTTCTTCTGAATTGAAAAGTCTTGACTTTTGTTTGATTTATATTTTATATTGTTGTCAACATCAGAAAATTTAAATAAACACCTCGAGAGAGCGAGAGAGAGAGAGAGCCACACGTCATCCTAAGGCTACCCACGATTTACTTCTAAGAATCATGAAGGCACAATCTGGAGCCAGAATACACATTTTAGTTTATTTCTGCTCCAGCCAAGTAACTTCGAAAAAAGGAAATTCTGATCCAACTCTAAGATGTTGGGAGGCACCGCTGGAGCAGACCATTTGAGAATTCTCTTCATAACACCATCATTTCAACAAAATTCTAGAGTTAGAATATAAGATAATCAGATAAAAAATATGGAAAATAGAACGTGATCGCTTCCAATACCATGCAAATACTACAATTTTAAGCTCTGAACATCATTGAACGCTCAACTCAAACAATTCATATTGAATATATGCCTGTCTATGAACAGAAGATCTTACTTCTAGGGACATTGTTGGGGATGATGCACGTGTAAATAATTGCTGTTGTATATAAGCAGAGTTTTCCAACTTTGTACATCTGTTGTGAGCCAAGCTATCAGCAAACAGACTGCACAATACACGCGGTTGTTTTCTAAAAGCTACTCCTTTCACAGGTACAATATTTCATTTGTTGCCCCAGAAAAGGTGGGAGAGCCCACCCGAGAGAGAGAGAGAGAGAGAGAGAGAGAGAGAGAGAGAGAGAGCACAATCCTTGCATGCTACAACAATGCAAATTATAATTGAAAATACCAACAGTTGTAAGCCAATAATGAAAACCCTAAAAAAAAATGAATGCAAAGACAGAGCTAGTGTATGACATCCGATGGGAAACAGTAACTTTAAAATTTTAATTTCAGGTTAAAAAATGTAATGTTGCAAGTTTTGTATCTACAATCTACACACTGAAAAGGTTATATTCCATTTAAGTGGGAAGCCTAATATCGGTGGGTATAGCGCTTCAAACCAACAAAGAGAGGGAGAACTGCAAGCTTCAAAACTCTAATAGTACTTGACATCAATATCAGCACAAAATAGGCCAATCAGCTTTCCCAATTCAGAAACAACATTTGCAATTCTTCTAAACCCCTTTCTTTCCTTTAAAAGCACGTCTTCTTACCTGTACCTCAGTTTCTTAATGCTCTTGTCACCTGGTCCAGTTTCAATTGCTGCAGGAACTTTGAAGGATAATTGGACACATCCAACTCAATAAGTGACATATCATACGGCTCAGAAAAAGAATTTGAGGTATCCACAAGCAGAGAAGATTTCATCACATCAGATTGTGTAGAATCAGTTACAGTGTCAGGATTTTTGGGAGTACTGGTACTAGAAGATGAGAGACTGGAAAGCTGTATGTCATCCAACTTGTTTCCAAACATATGTTTGTTTCTTCTTACAGATTCCATCTCAGGACCAGTTGGCAAAAGGTGCGTGACGATACTTCCGTGTTCCCTCATCACCCTCATTGTGATTGTAAAGAACATAATCATGGTATGTTGGTGCAAACTGCAAAAAGGTAATGAGTGATCATCAGCAAGAGTACAGCAAAGCCCAAAGAGAATTCAGAAGCCTTATTAAGGCCTGTGTGTAAGCAAACCTTAAGGGAAAGCATGTTGAATGCATTCAAAGCATGAGAGAGAGAGAGAGAGAGAGAGAGAAGGGAGTGAGATGGAATTGTACAGTTCACCTGGTGGACCGTGTCATGGTAAAAGTCATTTAACTTTAAGGCGTGTGCAAGGCTTCCTGTCAAACCACGGGAGACACCAATATTTGCACCAGCGTACTCTTTGTATGGAAATGCATAGAGATGGCCACAGCAGCAATAAGCATCTCAACACATATGATGAAATTTTGAAATTCAGCAGCTTCCTCTGCATCCTTAATGAATCCAGACTTTGCAGCAAGGAAAACCAAAACACCCTAAAATACAAACAAGAAAATCAGAAAGACGGTGGAAGAGGCTACAATTTCAACTTACAGAAAATTTTCTAAAAAATAAAATGCACTCAGCAACTCCCATTCAGTAATAAACTAGGCGCGTGAGAGAGAGAGAGAGAGAGAGAGAGAGAACAAGTATCAATGCTGTACCTGCCAATAAGTCAGGAAAACAACGGATTTGATTAAAATAAACTTTGGACTGGATTAAATGGCTGAAGCAGATCTTTGCATGCCAGATAAAACAATGCCAAAGCATATAGAGCCATTGTATATGAGATTGTATAGATAATTGTGAGATACAAGTATGATTGATTTGGACTGAAATTTCCATCTTCGTATTTTCCTTTTGCGTAAAGTATGAGTGTAACAGCTACTAAAATAGGCTTCAAAATGACAAACTGCAAACACCCTGCTTGCACCTACGTATGAAACGCCTGCATAAACAATTTCAGAAATGAGAGCTAATCAAACAAATCTAAGGATGCAGTATTCAGATAAATCATTGTTATTGAAAGAATAAAATAATTGATTATAATATCCCAGCAAGTTTTGACTTGTAGACAGGCTTTTAAAAGGTGCAGAGAAGCAAAATCCATACATGTAAAAAAAAAAAAAAAAAAAAAAACCCTCAAGGACTTAGATAGTGGACAGAAACAATCCCAAGTATAACAAATTTGTGAGTTTTGCAAGAGAAGAGAGAGAAGGGGGTGGGGGGGAGTGGGAGAGAGAGGGGGGGGGGGTGGGACTCTTCTTCCACAGACGTGCATAACTATGAGTAAAATCATAGACTTTTGTTATTAGAAACTCACCCATCCAGAGGTATGGGAGGAAAGCAACATGTCATCAGACACCATGATGGCTTCAGAACCCGACCACTTAAACTTAGTACAACAGCTCCTGGTCCACCAACCCATCCCAGGCACAACGACAGGAAATTATAGATGACCATGCTTCATAACTGAAACAGTAAAAACATAGATATAATGATTATTATAATGATTAACCATAAAATGATATTTGTGAATAAGTCATTAAACACAGCTTCTTATAATCCCCTTTTTTCCCCAAAACAGCTCATAAAAACCCAGGCAGCTATAGACATATTCCTTTGTTTGTTTTTTAAATAATAATAAAGCAATTTTTATTCACTGTTGTGGAGAAAGCAAGACAATGAAAAATAAAAATTATCAAATAACAAGCTTCTGAAACAGATTTTTAATAAGTTAAACACTTCATTCAAGTACAAAACATGTAACATGGATGATCATAATACATCCTCACTTCAAGTTACATTCAAAAATTCATAAAGCAGTAAAATCTTCTCACAAAGATAGCCATAGGAAAACAATCAGAAGACTGGATTCAACTCTTGTTGCTTAGAAAAATTGGTCTACTTTTTATTTTGGTGGAAGCTTTAGTTAAATCACTAGACAAAGGACAGACTTCTAAGCAGAACTGAAACAAATATACAGTATATTAGCTCCCCCCAAACAACAATATGATGAATCTCATATGAGCTATTTGCAGGTGCATTTAAAGGAATTGGAGGACAAATTACGTGGGTGGGAAGGGACTTAAGTTTTCTAAGTTGAAAGTTATAATGTTAAGTTCAATAAGATAAGGATCTACAAAGTCATTGGGAGAAGAGTTCCTAGGAATTCATTTGTTTTGTTGCAAATAGCCTTTTTTTTTTTTTTTTTTTTTAATTTAAATTTTATGAGTGAAGATTTCTATTGAAAAACAGTGTTTTTTGACAAAAGTGGTAGAAATTGAAAAACAGTGTTACAAAAGGATCAGAGGACAATGGTAGAATACTACCCATTTACTCAACTATGTTTTGGCGCAAATAGTGAAAATGAATCCAAACATCTAGATTCTCCCTAAACCTCAGTTTAGTGATATACAGAGAACCATGAAGATAGTTGGGTATCTACATTCCCAATGCTTGGTAAACTTCTCTTTTATTAAAGAAATGAAAAGAATACCCACATTCAATATCCTCTAACCAACAAAAATGTAACCCTCTTCTCACTTAGCCAATCCTTCTACTATCTCTCTTTTCTAAATTGTTGTTTTGAAATATAGGGNAAAAAAAAAAAAAAAAAAAAAAAAAAAAAAAAAAAAAAAAAAAAAAAAAGAAAACTCATAGTATAACACATAACAAAATAAAGGCAAAAAACCACATTAGGTAAAATAAGATAAGTTAATATTGATATGTTTGTTTAAATAGTAGGGTTTTAGGGTATGAAAAAATTACAATTATAACCCTTAGCAACGCGGGCAAGGCAGGGACGGAAAAGGGCGGGGCGAGGTGGGTCTAAAATGTGTAAACCCATCCCCACCCCACCCCATGGTACAGGGCAAACCCACCCGAGGTAAAGCGAGGAGGGGCGGGTTAATCAGGGCGAGGCAAAATTGCCATCCTTATAAGGTTACCACAGCAACTATAAAGGAAATTTATGTTGTGGTGAGTGAGCCTTAGTTTATATTGCCTATTAAATCAACTAACGCAGCCGACCACCCTATAGAAATTTGGCAGACACTGTTTGAGGCTAAGGCTGTAAAACCTAAGGGTTCCTAATAGCAGGGGATCTAAAAGGAACCTAACCCCAACCTCTGGGACAGCCATCAAGGTATGTCTCAGGGAATATTGTTCATGGCTTTAAAGGCCTCTGGGGCGGTCTTGGTAATAACTAAGTGGGAGAACCCCATTATGAAAAACTAGGGAATGAAAGAAGTAGGGATTACAAGACTTACAGGGGAGGAGACGTTCTCGAGAAAAGGAGTACTCTTGGGAAGAGGGAGACTTGGGACTTGGAAGACTCTAATGCAAAGTTTGAGTGAAAAATGAAATGGAGGAAGTAAATCTGAGACCCCCAAGCACTATTTATAAGGGGTGGGTAATTAATGTTTCAGAGGGGTGAAATTACCAACCATTCCTGCCCTTCAATCCATGCGCATCTCAGTAACTAAACAATCAAGAAAACCTAACCGCTGCTTTTAACAGCTAGCTTAACGCGTGCAAGAAGGGCAAGCTATCAAATATAACACATTTATTGCCTGACGTTTGGCATCCCCAAAAGGCAGTGGTTACATCAAAGCACGAACCCCCACGAGTCGAGGATATGATCACAATCCCACTCCTATGATCTGGAAATGGGATCGTGGGGGGCTATTGTACGGACCAAGAATAACAAATCGCCCCAAACTGCAAGCCCAATCATATAATAGTCTCAGCTCGTCTCAGTTCACTAGCTGAGCATGGATGGGCCCGGCCGCTCATTCAGATTGAGTACCCCAAGGTACACCATAAACTAAGTATAATGCCTTGGAGGAGTCTATAATGACCTAAGGAAAAGCGCTAGCCACATCTGTGCTATACCTCAAAAAGACTAGTCATGATTGAGGTTCCTTGTAATTGTTAATAAAGCTCAGATCTACCCAATAAATACCCGATGTAGGACTCATCACACACACACATACATCACACAATTAATCAAATTAGGGCATCACAATCTCCCCCACTTAAATCCCTAACATCCTCGTTAGGGCCCACTTTGTGGGGTAGTGTCTCTGAGCCCACACGAGGTTACCGAGCTGTCTCTGATACCATATGTAACGACCCAAGGAAAAGTGCTAGCCACATCTGCTCTACATCTCAAAAGGACTAGTCACGATTGAGGTCCCTTGTAGTTGTTAATAAAGGCCAGATCTACCCAATAAATACCCAATGTAGGACTCATCACACACCCACACACCCACACACATCACACAATCAATCAAATTGGGGCATCACATACTTCACCCACCAAATAGTAATCGGCGGCAAGCACAAGTTACTAGGAGGTCTTGTCAATGGTTGAAGGTGGGCCGCCTCTGTTCAGAGATATGATACTGAGGAACCCACTGATGTGGGGTATATCCTTTCATCATGACAACCCCACTAAGTGGAGGATATAAATAGAGGAAGAGAGGGAGGATTAGGAGGTTGGAAAATGTTGGGAAGTGAAACACGGAAGTATTAAGGAAAAAAATACAACTTAAGGATTAAGAAATCCTGTTCGAATTTCAAGGTAGGGGCTCGGCTATAAAATCATCATCTTGGCTAAACTAGGATCAAGGGAGTTTAGGGCCAAAAACAACAGTTTAACTCCCTCAGTAATCTTTAGAGCCATTTCTTGGACCTCCCTTTGTAGGATAAGCCCAATCCAAAGTACAAGTAAATTGGACGTCTAGGCCTAAAAGCCCAAGGTTGTTGGGAACTGACCATTACACTGCATTTTCTATCCTCTCACTTTTCTTATCAACCAAACAAATGAAATTTATATTAGTTTTATATCATTTAACTTTTCAATCCTCCCAACCAAACATACATTATGGAAAACTTGAATGTTTTTTATCCTCCTAATTTTCCAACCTTCTTGACCAAACAAAGCCGTAGACACAGACTGGAATGCCTTTTCAATTAGGCTTCTCTGACTCAAGGTTATATTAAAACAAAAACAAATAAATAAACATGTTCAGTTAGTCTCAAATTTTGGGAATTATTATTTCTACCAAGGTCAGAGTACTTTTTTTTGGGATGAGCAAGTTCAGAGGACTTTTCCCCTCCTTTCATCCATATAATTATATAAAGTTAATCACATTAAAGATTCTCTTATGGCTTAATGCCAATTGGACTATAAAAAATTATCCTTATTTTGCTATCAAGAAGCCAACAAAAACCGGGCTGAAATTAAGAGACTATAATATGACAATAAGATATGAAGGAGCATTGATGTAAACCAACTAACCAAGGTTTAGCTTGTCTTATAGAATTTAAGAGATAATCATGTGATACGATAGCCATCATTTTAATTGTTAGTTTACAACCAACTTCGCAGAAGAAAATAGAAACTCTTTACTATATATAAATATGGAAGCTAGCTACTACTTTAAGAAGATATACATGGGGTCTGTGGGTTTTGCTTTAGATCTATATAAAACCCTCTTCTTTTTTAAGGCCCCATTGTCAATGGTTAACACAATTCTCCCAGGTTCACTAATGTAGAAGGAATTCCTAACACACTCTCCCATTATCTTTTGATTTTGCAACAAGATCTTGTAGGATCCTTCATCGTCTGGAATAAACTCCTCCTTGTATGACACATCCCATCCGACAACAGTTAAATCCCACACCATTGTCACTCCAGCCTGAACACAGTTTAAAAACCAAAGAGGAAAAAGAAATCAATGTCTAGGTCCACAACATTTTTTAAAACCTTTTTCACTACTATCTCTGTTGTGATTGATGCATAATAAATTGGTGTTAGCGATAGACCCAAATGAAAGTGACGTTTGTCCAATCAAAATTGATCATGTTAGCAATTGTGAAATATCTTGTGTTCCTAACATTACTGAAAAGAAATTTATCAAAAAGAGTTCAACAACAAAATAATTTCGAGTTCAAATGGATTTCTTTGGCATATGTGTAAGTGCTAAGACATTGGAATCTTAAGACTGAGTAATTATACCTCTGTGACTGGAAATTCAATATGTGCAGCTGAATTTGCTCTGATTGTATGCTCAGAAGCATTGTCTGCTGACGTGAAGTCATCATCATTCTCCCTCTTGAGACCACCATATTCAACAGGAAGGTTTTCCGGGGCTATGATCCTTATTGGGTTTTAATCATACTAGAATTAAAATTTTGAAAATAGAGAGAAAATAAGATGTAATTGTAGAAATTATAATTAGTACACTCACTTGAGAAGGATTTTTGTAGCTTTTGATGGTCTGGCAAAGACAAACTTTCTTTTAGTCCTCAGATTTATGACCCGTAAAAGCAGCACATGGGATGCATAGTACCACAATGGAACATTTATGACAACCTGTGAAAGCATAACGATAATTCTTGAAATGAATTTTCTAACTGCTAAATCAATTATCATCATAGCTAGTTTAGTTACTTAGACACTTACAATTTTGTGAATGAGCTCAGGATAATAGTCCTGAAGCAGTAACATAAATTTCTTGCTAACAGAATGAAGCTCTTTCATTGCCGGCCCAGGAGAGTTCTTTAAATCTATAATTTGAACTATGGAGTCCACACCTCCATTCTTGAATCTCAGCTTTTTTATAACCTTTTCCATGTTTTGCACCTTCCACCTTAGAAACTTATCACATTTCTCTTCTGACCCAAACACTTTCTTGTACAATTCCTTGTCCTTGAAAAGCCCATAGTTTAGGAAACACAGAGGGTGACCCCCCTTATCTCTACTTATCAAGCAAACCAGATTTTCAAGATCAGAATCCGACTTCTCATCAAGAATTCCCTCGGTCTTATATTCCCTCCTCCATTTCAGTGTCTTCCAGAGCATCCCAAAAGCCTCATGAACCTTGAAATCTTTCGCTTTTAAGAATTTTAAAAGCACAATGTCGGTTCCTTCATGGCCTTTACTTGGCAATAAAGGCACGCCCCAAAGGGTGATATCTCTAAGTTGTTCTCTTGCCCTTTTGTTTTTGAAAGGTGAAAGGTTTTTGGGTGGTTTCCCAAGCAGATAACTCCCAAGAATCGCATTTTCAACCCTGCACCGGAATTCCAATAATGCTTTCTTCTTTTTGTGCTTCATTTCAACAGAAGAATAGGTGTTTTCACCTTCTAGTTCACTTTCTTGGTCTATGTTGGTGATTTCACTTTCATTGTCCTCAACCTCATTACCATTGTTGCTTTTCCCATTTTCATTTCCATTTTTACGGTGGCTTGTGTCATTTTCCTCCGCCATTCTTGGTTGATCTAGAGCTCCTCCCTGCTGGTCAGAATTCCGGCCTGACAACGGACTTGCCGGAAACTGGACCCCGGAGTGGCCCCAATTCAATGGTTGGAGAGGGAGAGATTGCTTTAATTACATGACATTATCCATCATAGAGACCAAGGAAATACAACCTCTCGCAAAAAAAAAAAAAAAAAAAAAAACTGATTAAGATTCTCTACAGTTTATAAGATAAACTCTATCTTGAAGTTCTTACAATGTTACCATTTATTATTAAACGTGTAATATATCATTAATGACTTCAATGGATGTGAAAACTGTACTAGTTAATATTTTCCTTAAAAATCCATGAGACAGTAAAATCTAAACCATTCATATAATTATTAATGATTAGGATTTTAAAAACTATATGATCATGTCACCTTAAGAATTATATACAATCCTAATCGGAAACTTAACCAAATGAAAGCCTATTTTGACTCAGCTAAGATGAGTTTTCTTAATACCAACCACTAGTTGTCAGTTGCCAAATTTAGGATTAGTGTGTTCTGACATTAACCAAACAGTTAGTTTTGTAAGGTTTGACCTTTTTAAAGATCTGGCAGATATATCAAATTAGTGGCTGTAAGTGTGTAGAAAATGGATACAGTTTCAAATGCTATTACATTTTCTTTTGAATCCCTATTCGAAATTTACTGCATTGGCCTTAAATTAAGGTAGGCTTTCTAATTTCTAAAATACCTACTATTAGAATGTTCACATCAGTCTTACCAATTTAATATTTCAACAAAAATTTATCTAAACTCAACCAAAACAAGCGTGCATCAGTCTCACTAAATTAACTAAAGTTTTTCAAAATGATAGTCTCATCTCTACATGTAGTGAGTCTATATCCTCACTACATTAAATTTTAATGTTGATAAAATATTGAGGCTGATGTATGTATATGAAAATAATAGATAGCTAAACTAGTAAAAGTATAGTTTTTTGGATTAATTTAGCTAAATATTTGAGAAGATTGACATGAATTCTCTTAAAAATTACAATCGAGAATTTTCATATATAACATTCATTCCTTGGGGAAAAAAATACTAAAAACAACCTATTTATAAAAAAATAATAATAATAATAATAAAATAATAATATAATAAATAAATAAATAAAAACATTACTTCTCTCTCTTGGAAAAATCAACTCAGTTCAGCAGTTTCTAAAAAATAAAAACCCTCAATCCAGCAAAGCTTCAATCCTCTCATTAGTTCAAATGACAAGCTTGTGCATTCTCTCCCCCCACCCCCACCTCCCCCCCCCCCTTTCTCTTTGAAAAAATTTTGTATGAGGCGGGCTCATGAGACCCATGTCTTACTAACATGTGGGTCTCAAGAGATACTTTCTCCTCTCTCTCTCTAAAATAATCAATTATATTTCTCCTTAATTATTGTAATCTCAATATTTGCATATCAAATAACCTTTTTATTTATGCACATGCAGGTACTGCACCAAATCTTAAAGAGTATTAGAAATAAAGATCTTTTTTTAGCAAATTTTTCTTTTATAGATTTTTCCTTTTAACTTTGTTTCCCTCTCTTTTGGATTTTATAACTGTCTCAGCATTAAAAAAAAATACGGTTCACAAAATAATTTAAAACTAACTATTCACGAGGTATAAATTATCATATTGAAACTTTTCTTTTTATTATTTTATAGTAATTAAATAACTTCAACTACATGAAGAATAAAAAACCAAAAAAAAAAAAAGATCAGGTTTTTTGGCAATGAAGTTAGACATGAGTAAAGCTTACGATCGGTGGAATTGAGTATTTTATGCCAGGTAATGGAAAAATGGGTTTTGATGATAAGTGGATCCAAATGATTTTTGGCTGTATTAGTTCAATTTCTTACTCCATCCTTGTAAATGGGGAACCTCAAGGGGATATAAAGCCTACTAGGGGACTTAGACACAGGGACCCTTTGTCTTCATATTTATTTCTTATGGTTTCTAAAGGTCTTAATGGTTTAATCTAGCAATCAGTGACAGTAGGCGACATCAAGGGTTTCTCTCTTTGTCAGAATAGTCCTCAAGTATCTCATTTATTTTTTGTGGATAATACTCTCCTTTTTTGTAAATCTGAGTTAAGAGAGGTTCAGATTATTCAAAATGTTCTAAAATGGTATGAAGTAGCATCAGGTCAAAAAATTAATAATGAAAAGACCAATCTATTCTTTGGGAAATCAGTTTCCTTGATGTCAAAAAATCCCATTAAAAATCTGTTAGGTGATGGAGATTAAGGAGTATGAGCATTATTTGGGTCTTCCTATTGTGGTGGAAAAAAAGAAGGGCAAGTCTTAATTATTTTAAAGAACGCATTTGGAGTAAGCTTCAAAGGGTAAAAGGAAAAATTGCTATCTCAAGCGGGTAGAGAGGTATTATTGAAAATAGTAGTCCAAGCCATTCCTACCTTTGCTATGAGTACTTTCAAACTCCCTGCAGGCCTTTGTCACGATATTAAAGTAATGATTCATAAATTTTGGTGGGTTCAACAGGGCAATAGAAGGAAGATTCATTTGAAGAAGTGAGAAATTCTCTGTCAACCAAAATCGAAGGGAGGGGTAGGCTTTAGAAAATTGGGAAAGTTCAATGAAGCAATATTAGCAAAACAAGTGTGAAAGTTAATTTATTATGCTGACTCGCTGTTTTACAGGGTTTTCAAAGCTAAATATTTTCCTACTAGTTCAATCTTGGTTCAATCTTTGATGCTAAGGCAAAATCGGGCTCATATGCTTGGAAGAGTATCCTTCATGCTCGAAAATTGATAAATATGGGTGCAAGTTGGAGGATAGGCAATGGGTCCAGCATAAAAAATTTTCAAGATGCTTGGATCCCTGGTAATAATTCTGGTCGAGTGCTATCTCCAGTTTCAATGCTATCTGAAAATTCCACAGTGGACCAATTAATTGATAAGGAATCTAGATGGTGGAATTCAAGTCTTATAGATTCTATTTTCTACCCTTTGAAGCTCAGAAAATTAAGTCCATACCTTTACGTTCCTCATCATAGGAAGATGTTCTGTTTTGGCCACATTCTACAGATGGTTTGTATACAGTTAAGTCAGGGTATAATTTGCTCTGTGAATCGAGTAGCAGAGATGCAGCTTCATCTTCTGACACTACTGACAAAAAATTTCTGGTCACACCTGTGGAAATTAAAAGTTCCGAACAAAGTTAAATCTTTTCTTTGGAGAGCATTTAGTAATTCCATTCCTACCATGCAGAATTTATTGAAGTGAAAGGTGACTCAATCATCTATTTGTAGCTTCTGCAAAGTGAGTGACGAATCCACCATTCACGCTCTTTGGTCTTGTGAAAATCTTCAACCGATCTGGAATTCTTGCTTCTCTTCTCTGCCTTCCGAATTTTCCAGAATTCACTCTTTCTCTGATCTGGTAATGTTAGTTTTTAGCTCACACATCAACTCTGAACTATGACTTGTTGGGCAATTTGGAATAGAAGGAATAAAGTTCGAGTTGGTGAGGTGGTCTGGCCGCTACATCAAATAGCTGGTTTGGCTCGAAAACATCTCCAGGAATTTCACAAGTCTCAGCCTGCCCCAAGGAGGAAGGTGCATCCCTGCAGACCACGATGGAAACCTCCTGATCAGGGTGGTGTAAAGACTAATTTTGATGGGGCCATTTTTTTGAGGATATAAATGCAGCAAGTTTAGGTGTGGTGATTCAAAATGATCGAGGTGAGATCCTAGCAGCTATGGCTGAGAAAGTTCGCATACCAGATTCGATTCTAACTTTGGAAACTTTGGCAGCGAGACGTGCAGTCCAATTTTTTCATGAAGTGGGGCATTTCTAGCTCCATTGTTGAAGGTGATTTTGAGACCTCCATCAATGCGCTTCGTAAAGGACAGTTACTAAATTCTTCCTTTGGCCATATTATTAGGGATATCTTGTTGCCTACTAACTCTCTTGAGTTTTTCTTTCTCTCGCATTTGTAGGCAAGGTAATGCGTTTGCAGATGCCTTTACTAAGAGAGCAAAATTTTCCTCTGCTTTGTTAGTTTTAATGAAGTCTGTTCCATTAGATCTTTATAATTGTTATTTTCGAATTTTTCAACTATTGAATAACTAGGCCACTTTGGCCTTCTACTAAAAATATATATATTTAAAATTGAAAAATACTAAGATCTTATTAGACAATGACTTTAAAGATCTGTTTTTCTAAACTACTAAACTCCCACTTCATGTACGTTAAAACTTAATTCAATTTCCAAAATTTCAATTTTCACTAAATTTACATGATTAGTGCTAGAACAGGTTAAAATTTAAAAAATTAAAAATTTTAAATTAAATTTTAAATAAATAAAAAAAATAAATAAAAAATAAAAATAAAAAAAGGAGAAAGAAAGAAAGATTGTACAATCCCACTTTGTCCAGACAATCTATATTTATGGGGAGAATCGGCGGAGTAGGATCATAAGAAGATTGATGGGACCACACCTATACTACCATCCAAGCCTTTGCGAACTGTTTTAGCTTCACATTACCTTTTTCTTTTCTTTTTTATAATTATGTTGATTGCATTTTAATTATTTAGGTGGTTTTGGTCCCGAAAATACTCTTTAGGCATGTCTTAAAAAAAAAGAGCCCTAGATCAAATCATCTTTAAGCGATCAAATGATCTCACTTTATTCTTCAAGCTTAAGCTTCACTAGTCTTCTTTTTCTTCTTACATATATTCCATTTTCATTTTTGCCAACTATAGCAACTTTTTGTAAATGAGTTTGCACTCAAAACTATTAATTCCAATTTATTCTTTTGTGGATTTAAATAAGAGCAAAACTTAAGTACAGTTCCTTAGGTACAATCCCTTAAGTTCTCTACTTAAAATTTTGACACTTGTCCAATTTAACAAACTAAGTAACGGACGTTAAAACTACAAATATCTTCTTCTCTTCCCATTCCAAACCACCTGTGACCCTTCTCTTCCAAACCCAAAACCCATATTTCCTTTTTCCTTCTGCAAATGGCTTCTCTTCCAAACCCAAAAGTTTCCTCTTCCAAACCACTCATGACCCTTCTCTTCCAAACCCAAAACCCAAAAAAGAAAAAAAAAGAATAATATCTCATACCTCTCTCTCTCTCGATGTGTGTCTGTATGTGTATCTGTTTCCTTTCTTCTTTTCTGATCTGTGATTCTTTCTTTTCTGATCTATGATTCTTTCTCTCTCTCTCTCTCTCGATGTGTCACAATTCATGCTCCATTGTTGGTACTGTTTTTCGATTCCCCAGTGAAACCATTGCTATTAGACATCTCCAAAACCCCAGAGAGAATTAGATCACCTTTATCAAAACCCTCGAATTTCATACACCAACAATCGAGGTTTATGTTGCAAGCTCCCTCTCTGGAACCCCGATCATCTTGACCAAGACCTTACAGCTTTGTTTTCGAATGAAGTATAATCGAAAGGGTTATGTGTATCTATTTCCTTCTTTTCTGATCTATGATTCTTTCCTGATCTATGATTCCTTTTCTTCTCTCTCTCTCTCTCCTCTCTCTCTCTCTCTCTCTCTGTGTGTGTGTGTGTGTGTGTTGTGTGTCTCTTTCAGCTTTATTAATGTTAGGTGTGGAAGTTTCAAGTATAGCTAAAATGAGTCCCTTTTTTGGTTTGAAACCCAGTACATCTAGCTTTTATTTTTTGATCTTTCCTGTTTGGTTACTGAGAAAATGAGGGAAAATGTCCTTTTTTGGTTTGAAACCCAATAGAAAATAAGGCAATGCCGTGGGTTCTTGCAGTACAAGAAAAAAAAGGAAGAAGGAAAAAAAAAATTAGTTTTGACGCTATTTGTTTAGGATGTTAAATTGAACAGATGTCAAAATTTTAAGTACAGAACCTAAGAAACTGTACCTAAATTTTGCCCTTAAAATAATCACATATTCAAAACAAAAAAATTACTTAACCAACAACTTAAAAATGGGGTTAAAATAGTAAATTAACAAAAATAAAGATAATTATTGCTTTTTTTCCTATCAAAAATACCCCTAAATTAATTAACCAACAACTTAAAAATTGAGTTAAAATAGTAAATTAGAAAAAAAAGTTAATTATTGCTTTTTTTTACTGTAAAAAATACTCCTATCTACAACTTAAAAATAGAGTTAAAATAGTAAATTAACAAAAATAATAAATTTCTACTTCTACATCAAAATGCATTTTTATTTCTAATAAACTCCTACTTTTACGTTGATTTAAATTTCTATTTCTACCCACTAACTCCCTACAAAATAAGATTACTCTTTTATTAGTTTTAAAACTTCTCTAATCTACAAAACTCACCTCACGTATTCTTTTTTTTTTTTTTTTTTTTACTTCATTTCTTTTGCCCTTCTTTTTTTCAATTTTTTTTTTTTAAATTTCATTACACCTTTAAGTTTTTTTTTTTAATTGGAAAAAGTAAATATCCCAAATTATAATAAATAAAAATTATTAATCTTTATCCAAAAAAATAGAAGAGCATCTGAACACGCACATGCTCAAAGGCTAGTATATATTATAGTAAGTATAATCAAAATCTTGTCTTGTATAATAATAGTCTGTCAACACTTTTAGATCTTCATTTAGATATATTAATATATTATATTAATTGTTGTATAGTATGATTGTTGTAAAATTATAACTGTGAGGGATTTTTTCCCACCACAAGCTCTTTGTCCACTTTGGGAAGCCAAGCAGTGGCACACTCATGCAAGTGCCAAGCACATATAAAGCATGAGTGGGGCATTCTCTTGCCGATGTAGGACTAAGGTGTCAAGCCTCAAAGGTGAAAATCGTGACCTCCACGTCACTTGAGAACAAAACCGTGCGGGCTTGGCTCCCAAATTGGACAAAGAGCTTGCGGCAGGAAAAAATCCCCCACCAAAAAGGCGATTTCACACAAATTAAACCCCACCCTTATCTTTAAAAATCAAAACCCGAATCAAAATTTGACAAATGTCAGTGTACAGAACATAATATCATTCTAAACATACATATCGGTATCCAAGGCTATCAAATCCAATAAGAAAATCTACTACAGTTGCTCTCATGAGCAGGACTCAAAGAACCATCATAACCTATACCTTATACTGGTGTTAGAATTACCCTAGGATCATAAAAATAAATAAAAACTAAAAACATTCAGGGGGGTGCACACCCTTGGCATTTTCAAAGAGGGAAACAGATTGTTTTTTTGTTAGTATTCTATATTCCACTTATAATATATTTTTTAAATCCTATATTTCTCTTATAACTTTTTGACATTACAAAACATTGATAAAATATGGAAAAAATTTATATTATTCAACTAAATTTGATATAAAAAAATATTTAAAGAAAACATCAAAATAAAAATAACGTCAGGGAGCAATTTTCTCCTCCTTGCCTTCTCCTTACAATTAATATATATACATACATATATATATATATATGTATGTATATTATTTGGGATAGAATTCATCATCAAATGAATGTTTTTGTAGGGTACACGTACGTAAATATGTTCGTAGAGGGGACATGAACAAGTTGTTCTAGTATTTTAGTAATAAAAAAAAAAAAAAAAAATCATATAATTTTCAGTCTAGTAATTAACTACGTGCTCTTATAAAGACCTAAAATTTATTTAACGTGTTAGTTGGTAAACATTTTCCTTTCAAGATGGGGGTAATTCTCTGGTACTCCAAAAAAAAAAGGGGTACGGTACCCATTAGTAAGTAACTTACTATACCAGGTTACTTTTTTTTTTTTTTTTTTTTTTTCACATTTGACGGTTTCATCCTCACATTGTGCAGTTTCAACATCACATGTGACAGTTCTTTTCTTACATTTGGTGATTCCCTTACTTTTTTCTCACATTTGACGATTTTATCCTTATATTGTGCAATTCTAACATTACATGTGACAGTTATTTTCTCACATTTGGTGGTTTCCTTACTTTTTTCTCACATTTGATGGTTTCACCCTCGCATTATGTAGTTTCAACATCACATGTGGCAGTTCTTTTATCACATTTGGTAGTTCCTTTACTTTTTTCTCAAATTTAATGGTTTCATCCTCACATTGTACAGTTCTAATATTACATGTGACAATTTTTTTCTCACGTTTGGTAGTTCTCATACTTTTTTTTTCACATTTGACAGTTCATTCCTCACATTATACAGTTTCAACATCATATTTGACAATTCTTTTGTCACATTTGGTGATTCCCTAATTTTTTTCTCATATTTGACGGTTTCATTATCACATTGTGCAGTTCCAATATCACATTTGACAGTTCTTTTGTCACATATAGTGGTTCTACTTTTTTTTTTTTTTTTTTTTTTTTTTTTTTTCAAATTTGATGGTTTTATTGTCATATTAAGTAATACCAATATCGCATCTGCTCTATGTTTGTCACATGTGACAGTTCTTTTGTCATATTAGGTGGTTCCTTTACTTTTTTTCTCACATTTGACGGTTTTATCCTTACATTATGTAGTTCCAACATCACATGTAATAGTTCTTTTCTCACATTTGGTAGTTCCTTTATTTGTTTTCTCACATTTGATGGTTCCATTCTCATATTATGCAGTTCCAACATTACATGTGATAGTTCTTTTCTCACATTTGGTGAATCCCTTACTTTTTCCTCACATCTGACGCTTCCATTTTCACATTGTGTAGCTCCAATATCACATTTTATAGTTCTTTTGTCACATTCGGTGGTTCCCTTATTTGTTTCTCACATTTGATGGTTCCATTCTCACATTGTGTAGTTCCAACATTACATTTGACAGTTATTTTGTTACATTTAGTGGTTCTTTTATTTGTTTCTCAAATTTGATGGTTCCATTATCACATTATGCAGTTCCAATATCAAATTTGACAGTTCTTCTGTCACATATAGTGGCTCCTTTATTTTTTCTCAAATTTGATAGTTCTATTATCACATTAAGCAGTACCCATCCATTTAAATAAGATCCAAACTCATTTAATTATTAATTGAGTTAAATAGATATTAATCCAATTAACCCAATTAACATTAATTTTTATTAGGTTTTAACTACGTACTCAATTATGACCAAGTATCATTTTTACAAATCACCTAACTTTAAAATACCCCAAAACCACTAAAAATACCAAAATACCCATTAAACCTAAAAAATTACCAAAATACCTCATAAACTTAAAAAATGACATAAGTACCCCCGAAACCTAAAGTTTATCACCAATCAAATTTGAGTAATTAATAATAAGTGTGCTAGTGTGTAGGTTTTTTTTTTTTTTTTAAAGAGAAATGCTAGTGTGTGATTAATTTAACTAAAAAAAAAAAAAAGCCTTAATAACTGTCAAATTATTATCATGATGACTTATGTGCTAATGCCATATATTTTTGTTGTGATATTGATGTTGATATTGTTCTGCTACCACGAAATTGCGCTTCATCTTCTTTCAGTGGAAATGCTAATTTTTATATCCTTGTTGAAGATATTTTCAACACCACAGAAAGAAGTTTTTACCATATATTTTTATGTACTAGGGGAAAAATTCCTCTCTATCTCTCAAGTGACAAGCAATCACTCCATGCATTAATTTGAGTTACGAGTTTCCTAATATTCCTATGACTAAGAAACAAAGAATTGATGAACTTTTCTTATGTGGTATGACCATTGTAGTTTTCATTGATGTCCTAGTGAGATATTTAATTTAATTTAGTGTGTTGAACTTTTCACTAGGCTATTTAATTTAACGTGTTAAGAGGACAAATTGCATTTTTAATAAGAGACTTAAATCAAATCATGCTTACACTGAATCAAGTTGGTGTCTTTTTAATGAACCTATAGTATCTATCATTGAAAAAAAAAATTATATTTAATAAATTCATCTTCAATTTTGGTTCATATCAAGTTTGGGACTTGGAAAAAGGTAATGGAGTTTCATTTATTCAATTATGATAATGCTATTTCAAGGGAAACCAAGAGCTAGTATATATTAAATTCCACTAAGAGGAAAATAAGAAGAGAAGAAAAAGAGCTAGTATTGAGCATGACAGTTGCCAAAATATTCCTCACTCCTTCGTCATACCTTAAATTATCATAGACTCCGTAAAGTCTAGTCAATGCCATGCACATCATGGGATTTAGTGAAATTTTAAGGTACCACATATTGTTAAGGAAATTGATAATTATCTATAAAAAAAAAAAAATGTAACTTTGAGGCATGTTAAAAACCATTTCTATAAATTGATAATTGTCACAGCTAGTCAAAGGAGTATGGTATCCATATATATATTTTAAATCACACACTCATGTTCCAGTACACCACACACGCTAACATGTTCTGGAATGTACATAAATTTTCTAAGATAAAAAGTGTTCTAGAAAACATATGTGCATAAATTTTCAAAATGATTTATTCGTCGGTGTTTGTGTTACTTTATATTTTCAAAAGACTTTGTAAACTTTCAAGAATCAGTCTTAAAACACAAATTCACACCCCTTCTCACGTAAACAATCTACACAAAATATTTTAACAATTATTACCTGTTTAAAAAAAAAAATTAATTAGCCAATGCAGTTGATGTAGAACGTATAGGATAATTCTTTCTTTCTTTTCATGGTTCCTATATATCCTCTTTTAGTTGTTGACTTTGCCCTAGATAACTAGGGCATATACTGAGCATTTATAGTCTAGTTGGGCATAAAAACAACCAATTTGACAGTGTTGACAGGTGTCCAATTGCAATATTCAAAGTATGGAGAAGATATATAAGGTGTCTGGGACAAAAGATTTATGCTCTATTTTACCAAGACTAGTAAATTTATTAAAACAAGATTTACAAGTTGCATTTCTTTTATTCTAATAAGTAATAACCGAAACAAAATTGTAAACAAAGGCATAAGTTAGAGTATGTAGAACCTATGATCCATGTAAACTAGTCGTAGTTCTACGCCATCTATGAAGATGGGGAGATGTTTCACTTTCTAGCTAGTTGCTAATTGATTGAAGGAGATATGGTCTGACCACAATGACCTTTGAAGTTTTAGATAATATAAACCAAAATTAAAATAAATAAATAACTATCTTATAATAATTATGATAGGCAAACATACAATAGATTGATTGATTAGAATTTAGAAAGAACCACCCTCCAAAATCGAAGAGAAAAATTATTTGTTGACTAGAAAAATCAGCACCGCCCTGTAGCTAGCAAGGCAGTTTTCTATATAATATCGCACATGGTATAAATTTTTTTTTTTTTTTTTTTTTTTGGCAGTGGTATGGTATAGTTATATTAGTAGGAATTGGATTTATATCTCGATCAATAATTAATTTCATGATGCAATTATAATGGGATTGTGAGATCTGATGTAGAAATTTGAAAAGTAGAGAGGTAAAAATATTTTGATCCAAAGACTAAAATTAAAAGTGATTTTTAATTTTCAATCTCGTCCATTGATTTACTGGCATCAAATTTAGATCCGTAAGAAATATGGGTTGAAGTGATAGTCCATTAATATTTTGTGGTGTTTCATATTGGTGATTCGAACCCACCTCCTATAATATAGTAAGAAATACTCTGGGAATTATGAATATTTACTTCCATTGAGACCACAGTAGGTAACATGAAAATAGAAATGCTTTCAAAAAGTCATATGAACTAATGTAGCTTCATAAGATCAATATTAGAGAACCTTTGAGTGGATGCATGCATGTAAAACTTCGATAAAAATAGGATTTTATATTTGTTATTCCAGTTGCACTCATTCAATTGTTCTTTGGATTACTCATTCAATTGATCTTTGTTCCAGTGAGATATTTAATTTTATTTAACATGTTGAACTTTTCATTGAGCTATTTAATTTAACGTGCTGGGACGACAACTTGGATGTTTCATTGCTGTTCCAGTGAGATATTTAATTTCATTTAACATGTTGAACTTTCCACTGAGCTATTTAATTTAATGTGTTGGAACGACAAATTGTATTTTCCATTAATATTGATGTTCCAGTGAGATATTTAATTTCAATTAACATGTTGAGATGACAAGTTGTGTTTTCATTGATATTCCAGTGAGATATTTAATTTCATTTAATGTGTTGAAATTTCTACTAAGCTATTTAATATAATGTGTTGGGATGATAAGTTGCATTTTTTTATTAATGTTTCAGGGAGAGAGAGATATTTCATTTCGTTTACGTGTTGAACTTTCTACTAAGCTATTTAATTTAATTTGTTGAGATGATAAGTTGCATTTTTCATTGATGTTCCAGTGCGATATTTAATTTCATTTAACTTGTTGAAATTTCCACTTATTTATTTAATTTAACAACCAGTATTTTTCATTAATGTTTCAGTGAGAAAGCAACAAATTAAAAGATAGGGATGGCAAGTTATCTGTTGACTCATGAATCATGGCTTCAATTGGATATGAAGGTGCATGGAACATCATGCCTAGCACCCACATCAAAGTTGTCCATATTGTCGGTGAGCCTCTTGCTATCGAACAAGGCCTTTTACCCTTAAATAGCTTTTCAAATTGTTAATATATTCGCAAAAAACTTGTGATAGTAATTGATATTTTTTGTATTTCCAATAAAAATGTCCGGGTTTAAATTCTTCCTTCCAAATCCTACTATCAAATTATTTTATTATTGTTATTATTAATTAGAAAGTTAGGAGTAGGGGAATTTAAATCTTGAATATCTCCATTAAAACTACTAGGAAGTGCCAGTTGAATTACAAGCTCTTGACCCCATTGTCAAATTATCAAAAGAATGAAATAGTTAATAAATTCATGAGTTCCAATTAACTCAAATGTATATAATAAAAAATTATTCTCATATAAGAGACTTAAATTTAAATCTTGCTTACACCAAAATTCAGTAAATTATAAAAATAAAAACAATAAATTAATAAAGAGGTACTTATATATATATATATATATATAAGAATAGCCTTGCTCATACAGTCATACTTATTTAAGAAAACTTGAAGTCCCTAAAGTGAGTGCAAGATTAATAATCCTTGAGTACACCATGATTGCAACCCATAATATCATCGACAACCTCTAGTTTGAAAATACTTAATCTAATTCAAGGATGACTTCTCAATCTAGGTTTAAATGCCTTGCGGGCATACTTGCATTGATTCTTGTGGGTGCCAGTAGAGGCAAAGGCATTTGGAGCCATTGTTAAGTTATCTCCATCACCCTCCAACATTTGAATCCCAACTTTCATGGAAGGATGATCCATTGGGTGCCATTGGATGCATCAAAGTCCCACAATCTCTAGTTTCTTTGCAATTTTAGTATCTCCATTATCCTCAACATAGACTCATAGGTCTTCCTTTTTCTCTAACATATTGCATATCCATTTTGGAAAATATATTTGGCTAGTTTTCTCCACGGTTACACCAACATTTTTCCTACCTTTGACCATTTCAAGCAACAATATTACAAAACTATAAATATCTAATTTGTAATACATGCTCCCCTTAGTAGTGGTCATGGACACTGCACTGTAACCCATGGTCCCCTTAGTAGTGGTCATGGACACTGCACTCTGATCCTTTGCACACAACTTGGCTAGACCAAAATCAGAAATTTTTGGATTGAAATTTCGGACTACCAAAATATTATGAGGTTTGATATCAAAATGGAGAATTTGTTGATCACATCCTTGGTGAAGATATTTGATTCCTTTTGTTATGCCAAGAGCAATGTCTCTTAGTTTTTCCCAGCCAAGGAAACGATTGGAATCTACTAAGGAAATGAACTTCTCTTGTAACACCCTATAATTTTGATACCAATTTAATTCTTATGCATAAATTAAAAAGAAGGCCCACAATTAAATGGAATTAATTAGTTTGGGCCTAAGATATTTAAATCTGATAATTGTTATGGCAAAAGAGGCCCAAATGAGATGGCATAAGTATAAATATATGGGCCTTGATAAGCTTTAAAAAAAATAAAAAATAAAAACCTAGTCTTTCACCTCTTAAGCTACACGTGTATATACTAATGAGGCTTCCTTTTGCTCAGCTGCATCACACTATTGAACCTTGTTTTGCTTCACTGTGGTTGTGAGTAGAGACTACAGGTACATTCTCTCCTGCTCTAAACTTAGGAAAGTTAAAATACTCAATAGCTAGCAATGATCATGAACCTAGACTATCATTATATTAATAGAAAAAGGGCTCCTATAATTGTTATTATATTAGATTAGGAATGGTCAATAAGGCTGTATGTCAGGAAAGGGTACTCCATAGGCTTTGAAATTGTACCTAATAGAGTAATAGGCTTAGACTTTATCAATTCAAGTTTGTCACCATTGAAAGTGAAAAGGTTGCTTTATGGTTGATATTTATCTTCTTTATCACCCTTCTAGTGACGTGTATTCAGCTCTAAATTATTGTAGAAGGTAGCAATGCTTTTCAAGCCTAAAATATCTTGTTAGCCCCTATAACGTAGGAATAAGAAATTATATATTATTTAAGTTAACCAATTTTCCATCCACGCACTGCCATTGTTCAGAAAATTGACTTGCAATATCTTATGTTTTGTGGCATTAAGGTATTTATGGTGGCAGATATAGGCGAACACTATAATTAAATAGTTGTGAAAATTTTGGAAACTTGATTGACAAGTTCAGGCATCAAATGGGGCATTTCAATGCTTCCATTTATCAATTTAATAACTGCAATCTCAAGTAGTGATGGCCACGAATTCAATAGCCATGTCCACTGACAAAGCTGAATTGTATTTCAAAGAAACTAGACACCTCTGTAGGCCTTAATGATGATAGATTAAACTATTTAAGTGTGAAAACTGATTTTAAGTGGGAAATTGTGTATTGATGGACTTATCTTTGGTGTTGCTAAGTTCTAATTCTATTGATTTGTTGTAATTCAAGGGAGGTTGGTTTCATATTTTTGCAACTAAGAGGTAAGTGGCGTTTACTAATTTTGGGGGTTTTCCAAAACATTGTTGATTATTAAATTATTTATATCAAAGAAATATGTTGATATTCTATATATAAATTGATATTTTATAAATGTTTGATGTGCACATTGACTATTCGTTTTATGAAAAACTTGTGGGACAATCTGAATTTATTTAAACTTGTATGCGTGAATATCTCTTTATATTTTTGAGAATTATGAATGAATTATTTTTGTTAGCATATTGAATGTGTTTTTAAAACCTACGGCAAGTCATGATTAAAAGCCCAATATTGTATTTAGTCCTTAGGCTCAACTTGGGAGGAGGAAATGGAATGGAATGGAATGGAATAAAAAGAATAATTTTAGAATATTTTTTCCTTATCTTGTTTGGGAGTTTTAATGGAGGGAATGGAAAATTCATTCTCTTGTTTGGGAGTTTAAAGTGAGAGGGAATGGAATGGGTAGGAGGGAACACTCATTCCATTCTATTCCCTTAAAACCTCAAATTTTCATTCCCCCCAAAATTGGGAGGAATGGGAGAGAATGAAATTAGATTTAATGATTTTTTTACTAAAACTCCCAAAATACCCCTATATATTCAACCCTTTATTTTAAAATAGGGGTCTAATAGTAATATTGTCATGAAATGATTCCGTTCCATTCCCTCCATGTTGCTCCCAAACAAGATTACTTACATTCCATTCATTTTCATTACTTCCATTCCTTTATTTTAAAACATCCCATCAAGGTTACTAAATTCCATTCCATTCCATTCCCTTATGAACTCCAAGTGGGGCCTTAGCAATGGACAATCATACTACAGTTAGTCTTTAATAAGAAACGGTCCCAAAAAAGGGGACAATGCATATTTGATAACTCCTTAGCAAGGGAGTATACTGTTGAGGATCCAAAAAGAAAGCTCCTTAGCAAGAGAGTGCACCTTTAGATTTCAAAGGAGTCATCCCTAAGAAAAGGGATGAAAATGAGGTTCTAGTCCTAAAAGGGGACAGCACAACCCTATCAATGGGGCGTAAACGTTGACCACGAGAAAAGCCTAAGAAATTGTTTATATGATGGTATTGATATATGTATTATTATGGCTCACAATATAAATATATTTATTTTTTTATATGAAATATTTGATGATAAAATATTGATGAGTTACAAGTTATGAATTTGTTGTAAGAATTATTTATTTGAAAGGTTTGTTCCCACACCCCAATGTTAGTGAATTCCACTTATTGAGTTATCTCACCTCCCTTTATTTCCCCCTTAGAGATACATTAGAGGGATTATTGGAGTAGAGATTCTTGGAAGACAACAGTTACGAATTATTTTGTGGAACTGAGGATTTTATTGTTATTTTTATGGTATTAAACATTGTACTAAAGAATTAATTTGAGGATGTTTTATCTTTGGTGGATTAGAGCTCTGACATTTGTGATAAGATTTTAGGTTGCTGGTTGCTTTTATTTAAAAATTTTATTGATTATTTAAACTGAATAGACTTTTATTGCTTATGATTTTGGGGCATTACATCTCTAGTGAATTATTTGCTAAAAACTCATAAACTAATGCCCTTCTAAATCCATCAGTGTAGAAGCCAACCAAGTGAACGACATTAACATGGTGGATTCTACCCATTGTTCCTACTTTATTTATGAATTTTTCCCCATTGCCCTTAGAACTGTTTAGGATCTTCACGGCAATATGGATTTCATTTGAAAGCTTTCCTTTGAACACTATTCCATAGGCTCCTTGTCCTAACTTCTCAGTAAATTGATTTATAATCCTTTTAACATCATTACATGAGTACCTTGTGGGCTTGAGAGCTCTGTAATCCTCCAAAAACCTTTCAATCCTTGCTTGATTTTCTTTTTCTATTTTGTCATAGTGATAGACACGGTAGAATACATATACCACTAGTCCCAAAAGAAATGACCCCAAGGTGGAAACTTCATGTTAAACATATTCGTGAGTATATAAAATTAAATAAATAAAATTTACAGTAAATTTTCAAAAATGGCCAACAGGAAACTCACCAGTAATCACTATTGTTCTTAATCAACCTGTAAAATATTTTAACATAATTAGCTTCTAGTTGAACCTATCTGAAAATAAAAGATAATTGTTTGTATTTATATCACTAATAGCAAGAAAATTATTTGGTATTCTCAAGCAATTATTTTGGTTAATTTTTAGGTTTCGGGGGTATTTTGGTAATTCTTTTGGTTTACGGGATATTTTGGTCATTTTCTTAGGTTTAGGGGTTATTTTGGTCATTTTTAGGCTTCTGGTGTATTTTGGTCCTTTTTTAAGTTTTAGGGATATTTCGGTCATTTTCTAGGTTTTAGGGGTATTTTGGTCATTTGTAGGTTTTGGGGTATTTTGATCAATTTTTAGGCTTAGGGGGTATTTTGGTCAATTTTTAGGTTTTAGGGGTATTTTGGTTTTTTTATTTTTTATTTTTTTAGGTTTCGGGGGTATTTTGGTTAATTTTTAAGTTTCGGAGATATTTTGGTCATTTTTAGGTTTTAGGGATATATTGATAATTTTTAGTGATTTTTGAGCATATTTGATCTTTTTTATGTTTAGGAGGCATTTTGGTAATTTTAAAGGACTTTAGGGGTACTTTGGTCATTTTCAAGTTATAGGGGCATTTTGGTAATTTTGATTATTGGATAATTGGGTAGGTTGGGGTTTGCCTATAATAATTGGGTTGAGTCGGGTTTGGATTAAAATCAATTAGTTAAATGGGCAATAAATGGGTAAATGAGTTTTATGTATCTAATTCAATTATGTCTACCACAAACCTACTCATTTGAAACCCCTCGTCTCACGTGAAAGACAAGGTTAGAGCCTATGGATTGTAGCCTTGTTGTCAATGTTAATGTATATTCACTAAACGCACATGCTTTAGCCCAATTTCCTAGCCCAATGGGCTCAGACCCAATTTACTCTACTTATGGTACTCATATTTTGCGTGTACAACACTCTCTCATACCAGTATATAAAGGCCCTCTATTGAACAATTATAGAGAGAAATTATTCATTTATTTTCTGTTTTTATTTTCTCAACAGTCGCAACATAATTCTGCCGTCTATCCTCACAATAATAATAATAATAATAATAATAATAATAATAATAAATTTTAAAATTTTAAAAAATAAAAATAAAACAGTCACAACAGAATTTGGCCCGTTGCATATAATAATAATAATAATAATAATAAATTTTAAAATTTTAAAAAATAAAAATAAAACAGTCACAACAGAATTTGGCCCGTTGCATATGCGTCATATTAAGGTTGGCAATGACTTGCTTTAACTAAGTGATCTCTCATGTTTTCCCAAAAATAAAAAGTGATCTCACATGTGGTTGATATTGGTCTGTATTCTGCCTCGGCTGATTGGAATGCAATAGTTGTTTTTTTTTTTATTTTTTTTTTTACCTTTTTTTTTTTAGAGTGAATAGTTGTTTGTTTCTTAGTTTTCCATGAGATAAATTATTGACGGAGTAAAAATATGCATCTTGCCGAGGTATTTACTCATGCAAATGAATGATGCTAGTAGCTAAATAAATATTTCTTGGCCAAGTGTTTACTTGATGTATCATAATTGTATTTATTAGAAAGCATTATTGTATTTATTTTGTGTTGATCAATGCATTTTATAGAATGGTTTTGGAATGATATTCAATAATTAATTTTATACTTCCAAATGAGTTTTAAAGCATGAATAAGTCTATTAATGGGGTTTGAAAGTGATTCTAGCAAGCTCTATAAAAATGAACGAGTTAACGTGCAAATTGCACAACGGCACAAGTGAATTTGCTTAAAAAAAATATTTGATGTACTCAATTTTGATGTAGACATTAATCAAGTTAAAGAAGGTCAATCCAATTCAATTTAAGGCGAAAGGGAACAACTACTCAAAGGAAAATGATATTAAAGCTAAATCAAATTTGGATTTGAATTTCAACCAGCGCAGGCTTTATTTGTTTTGTATGACTGAGGAAAAACAAGTAGCATTAGAAAGCTAATCCAAAAGGACTACAAAGGTGGTCAATCAAAGCAAGAACATCAACAAATCACTTGAAAATGCATGAGCATATTAGAATTTGCATTGAAAGGTGCACGGCGTAGACGTTTTTATACATAAAGAATAAACATATTTCACATATTATCATAAGAATTTAGATTAGATCTCAAATCTAGAAATTTAATAATTTAACCTAATTTTCATAATTTTATGTAAAATAACCTCTTTTTTATGAAAAGAAAATGCACAAATCTATCATAGGACGATTCTAAGCAATTAATGAAAATTAGAATTATGATTGTGACACATACTATCATAATTCATAAGTGCATGGATCTACAAATCTACTTGAGAGATATGCACCAAAAACATAATTATACGATTAAATCTGCCATCTCAATGAAAGAATCTCTTCTTCTTCTTTTTTTTTTGGGGGGGGGGGGGGGGGGGTGGGGGAGATGAATGAATCATGTTAAAATATTTTTATGAATATATGATTATGGCATGAAATCAACACAAAGAACAAATCTATCAAGTCTAAAGAAGAATATAATGAATTAAACAATAAGCTATAGTAACAAGAACACCTATTAATCTAAACACATGTTTTGTACCTTTTTTTTTTTTTATAAATTTTATAGAGGAAAAACATAATTAATCTAACATATTTAAGCAAAAGAATCCTAATTAGCTATTGGACTCAAATTTACGTCCATGCACCCTAACCAAACTCTAGTCCACTTCGAGTCGTAGTTCTCACCATGGTCCATGGGTCAATTTCTTATGCTAGGGTGAACTTTTGGATCCCTTTTCAATTTCTTATACAAGAGGTTTTTTCCTTATAAGTGTACCTTGATCAACCCTAAGCCTCCTCTTTTTTTTTTTTTTTATTAGACACACTTCAAAACAAGAACATTTCAAATCAAGAAGTTAGAATTGATCAAATAATATGACCAAATTACTATTGCAAAGTAAATACTTACTTTTTTTTTAAGCTTCAAAAAATGAAAATTTCAATGACTATATTTATTACCATTTACGTATTACTTGTTTAAATATTTAGAGCAAGTAAAGAAATAAATATTTTAGTATGAATTTGTATCATTTATGTCTTTAAGCTTTTAGTATAATTTAAGTCTTTAAGCTTTTATAGGCTCTTTATGTTCTTTCACAATTAAAATTTTTCTTTAGTTAATCAAGATACATAAATTATCAACAAGATTAAAAAAAAAAAAAAAAAAAGGGTATATGAAATCATTAAAGAAATTATGCATTATCCACTTGGAATCATCTGGTATTTAAATGTCCATCATAAAGAAAAAGCTCAACCAATATATGAATTGATCTTCGTATTAATTTTAAATTAATCCTTTAGGAATTAATAAGCTTAGAATGATCCTGTGAATACATATCTATGGCAAGAATCTTTATGGAAAAATCAAAATTAAGCCTTCATACAACCTTGGTCAAAGCAACATTTTGCATATGAAAAGTAAAAAGATCAATTTACCCTTAATTGCGAATGATAACCACATATATATGATGTGAATTTAAAAATTATGGAATTTTCACCCATATGAAATTACTGTTTTTCCTTTAGTATTAAGATGACATAATATAAATTTTAATGGCTGCAAAAAGGGTGTTGTTGATGCACGGAAAACACCAAATGTGTCTATTAAATTACAAGACTTTTGGCCAACACATCAAGTGTTAATAGTTTAAATTCTATCATATCCCTTATTTTGTATTTCTTCTTTATCAATAAAATTTTGTATTTTATTAACCCTCACCATTTCTTTCTCCATCAGATTCACAGTAAATACTACAATTTACAAGAGTGCATGCCTGGTCTGAAGGGGTATAGTAGTTCTAGTAGCATTTTTGTTCTTTTAACTTGTAGAAATTGACCAGGCAGCATTGGTCAAATGGCGACCAGGTTTGAAGTAATAGGTTTTTACTGGGTGGTAAGAGAGACCCAAGCAAAGAGAGCAAACTTTGAATTTGAAAATTATGAAGAGGGAATGGGTCAGCCAATTGGGCTAAGTCAAGCCAGTTGCCAGTCAATATTTTCCACATCTGACCCCTTCTTATCAGTTATATTTCGTTGGTATAAATAAGACTCCACATGCCTATCTACCTCCATTCTCAACCTCTCATCCTCCAAAGACAAAGAAAATAACCAAAGAGACCACCTCAATCAAATGGCTTCCCTACAAGCTTCATCTCTCATACTCTCTTCTTCTTCAAACAAAATCAGTGCTGCTATTCCTGTCCCAAAACTACCAAGAGTCCCTATGTCAGTTCCAAAAATGCCAACAAGAACTGTGGTTGAGGAATTGAATATGAGGGCTGGCTTTATAAAAAAAGTCCCAATTGATGTTGAATCATACAACTCCACTAGTATTGCAAATACCCAACTCTACGCACTATTAGAAGCTGTAGCTGATAGGGTAGAGATGCACAACAACATTGGAAAGCAACGTGACAATTGGAACACCCTTCTTTTGAACTCTATAAACATGATAACTCTTACTGCTGCAACCTTAACTGGTGTTGGAGCATTTGGAGGCGCTGGAATGCCTCTATTGGCTTTGAAATTATCGTCCGCGCTATTGTACTCTGCAGCCACAGGATTGTTGCTTATAATGAACAAAATTCAGCCCTCACAACTCGCTGAGGAACAACGTAATGCTACAAGATTGTTCAAGCAACTCCAAAGCCAAATCGAAACTATCCTCACTCTTGGCACTCCAACTCAAGAGGATGTGAAAATTGTGATGGAAATGGTCTTGGCTCTTGATAAAGCCTTCCCACTTCCCTTGCTAGGAGCAATGCTCGAAAAGTTTCCTTCAAAGTTTGAACCTGCTGTTTGGTGGCCATCAAAACAATCACAGAACAAAACCAAAGCACAAGAAGGTAAATTTCATAAGATGGCGAAGAATGGTTGGAGTGAGGAGCTGGAAGTTGAAATGAGAGATATTATGGAAGTGGTGAAGAGAAAAGACATTAAAGACTATGCAAGGCTAGGCAACTTGATGTTAAAGATCAACAAGATTTTGGCTATCTCAGGCCCATTACTCACTGGCATTGCTGCCATCGGTTCCACTTTTGTGGGTAATGGATCATGGGCAGCGATAATAGCGGTGGCTGCTGGAGCATTAGGAAGTGCTGTTAATGCTTTTGAGCATGGTGGACAAGTTGGAATGGTGTTTGAGATGTATAGAAACAACGCTGGCTTCTTTCGCCTATTGGAAGAATCAATTGAAGGCACACTTGAAGAAAAAGATTTGGAAAAAAGAGAGAATGGGGAATTGTTTGAGATGAAGACATGGTGGACAAGTTGGAATGGTGTTTGAGATGTATAGAAACAACGCTGGCTTCTTTCGCCTATTGGAAGAATCAATTGAAGGCACACTTGAAGAAAAAGATTTGGAAAAAAGAGAGAATGGGGAATTGTTTGAGATGAAGTTGGCTTTGAAGTTTGGAAGAAGCTTGTCACAGCTAAAAGAACTTGCACGAAAATCTGCTTATTCCCGAAGAGAGGGAACTTCAATTGATGAATTTGCAAGCAAGCTTTTCTAATTTTAGTTTTGACAACAAGATTTTTGTATGATTAGGTAACACTGGAATGGGCTAACTTTGATTCTTTTTAACGATTGTACTCTTTGCATAACAATATAACATACAATACAAACATTTTGTTTCTATTAAGTTTGCAGAGGATTGTGTTAAATGAGTTAATTTAATTATTTTGTCCAAATACGTTAGTACAAGAAGTCATTTAAGCTCAATTCTTTAAAAAAAAAAAAAGGTCACTTCAGTATTTTTTTTATAAATTAATATTAATCAAACAGTAAAATATTTCAAATAATGCGTTTTATAAATGTTTTCATTTAATTTTTAATAGTAAAATGATATTATTTACTAACTAAAAGTTTTACAAAGTAATATGATTGATTAGTTTCACATCAACAATATAATAAACAAATTACTAATTATTTTTTGGTGATATTGTAGTTAGTACAAATTTTAGTACATGTAACTCTTAAAAATAAAAATAATTTCTAAAATCTAAAATGTAACATCTATTGTTGTTACGCTCTTTTTGAGCAACATAAAATAAATGTAGCATTTCGGTCTAATTCGGTCCACTTTGGGTTATTTGGTCTAATTCGGTCCACTTTGGCCATTTGGTCTAATTTGGTCCAATTAAATTCAATTCAGCACATTCGGTCATTTCTATTCACTTTGGTCCAGTCTTTCCACTTCGGTCCATTCAGTCCACTTTGGTACTGTCTTTCCACTTTGGTTCATTCGGTTTACTACAATCCATTTGGCTTACTTTGGTCCATTTGGTCCACTTTAATTCATTTTAGACTAATTGGGCCTTAAATTGAATTTTTTATTTTTTATTTTTTTATATTGCCATTCTTTTTTTTGCTCAATTTCTTTTTTCTACGTACATGACATAGACTTGGTTGCATGCCCATGCAGGGCTGGTAGGGCCTAAGCAGCGTGTACACCATGGCTTTGGTTGCATGCCCATGCTAGGTTGCCATGGCCTAGGCAGCATGCACGCGGGCATGCCATGGCCTTAGCTATGTGCCCATGCGAGGCTGCTAGGGCCTAGAAAAATCCACCATTGAAGCTTTAAAAATTTCATGGCCAGATTTAACATATATATATATATATATATATTATGATTTTCAAAAGCTAGAAAATAGAAAAAATCATAAAAATTCAAAAAATGCTCGAAACTTTGAAGGAAACTTTTCGAGCATTGCTCCTAGCAAGGAAGTGGGAAGGCTTTATCAAGAGCCAAGACCTTTTCCATCACAATTTTCACATCCTCTGAGTTGGATTGCCAAGAGTGAGGATAGTTGATTTGGCTTTGGAGTTGCTTGAACAATCTTGTAGCATTACGTTGTTCCTCAGCGAGTTGTGAGGGCTGAATTTTGTTCATTATAAGCAACAATCCTGTGGCTGCAGAGTACAATAGCGCGGACGATAATTTCAAAGCAATAGAGGCATTCCAGCGCCTCCAAATGCTCCAACACCAGTTAAGGTTGCAGCAGTAAGAGTTATCATGTTTATAGAGTTCAAAAGAAGGGTGTTCCAATTGTCACGTTGCTTTCCAATGTTGTTGTGCATCTCTACCCTATCAGCTACAGCTTCTAATAGTGCGTAGAGTTGGGTATTTGCAATACTAGTGGAGTTGTATGATTCAACATCAATTGGACTTTTTTTAAAGCCAGCCTCATATTCAATTCTCAACCACAGTCTTTTTGGCATTTTGGAACTGACATAGGGACTCTTGGTAGTTTTGGGACAGGAATAGCAGCACTGATTTTGTTTGAAGAAGAGAGAGTATGAGAGATGAAGCTTGTAGGGAAGCCATTTGATTGAGGTGGTCTCTTTGGTTATTTTCTTTGTCTTTGGAGGATGAGAGGTTGAGAATGAGGTAGAAGGCATGTGGAGTCTTATTTATACCAACGAAATATAACTGATAAGAAGGGTCAGATGTGGAAAATATTGACTTGTGCAACTGTTGACTTAGCCTCATTCGCTGACATTCCA
>NW_027069531.1:465945-475102 GCF_002906115.3 Quercus suber | reverse complement strand
GGGGGGGGGGGGGGGAAAGCCCAGTCATACGTAGTGGGCCTAAAGCCCAAGGTGAGGATTAGTCTATGTCCGAAGAGGCTAAAATTGTTGAGGGGTATTTCGCGTGAAAGAAGGATACATGAGGACGAAGAAACTCTGTTCGAAGAGAGCATCAGTGTTTCGAAAAGACGATCATCCTCGGATGAAAGGAGTTTAGGGTCATGTAAATATCTGGGGGGTTCAAATGAATTTACTTATGACTTCAGCAATTTGGATAAACTTTAGACAGGCCTGGAATAAGAAACGAAGAAATATCTAAAAGGAAAAACTGCCACCACCGTATTAAATGCATTGTAGCAAATTTTTTGGCTGCATTTATGTGGAGAAGACCTCTGAACAGTACAACTTCAGCTACCGTCTTTCACAAAACTAAGGGAAATACATGACATGACATTCACTAAAGTAGGGAGCTGGATGGAGAATAAGTGGACGATGGGGATGGTAATGGAGAAGGATATATAAAGAAAAAGGGTTCCTAATGAGAAGGGGAGCAAAAAAGATAACAGAAAGAATTGTAACCGATATTCAATCTATCATAAGTCTCTTCGGACTTAAACTTACTTGGTTTTTACGTGTACTTTTATGCTGGTTTATACTTGTATGCTGGTTTAGCTCCATAGTTAACCTATCTCTATCACCCACGCTCTACAAATTCATTGTTTTTGGTTTAGGCCACAAATCCTAACCCTACAAGAATTGTATCATTTTTATTGCTTTTTATGGCCCAAATATCTAATTTATAATGCATATTTTGTTTGTATTTTTTAGCCTTAAACTAAAGATTTTGACCTAGATAAATAAAATTTCATATTTTTCAACCCAAAAAATAAATTCATTCCATGATTTTAGAGAGAGGTTTTTAGAAATTGGTTTGGCATTCGAACCTGCTGTTTGGTGGCCATCAAAACAATCACAGAACAAAACCAAAGCACAAGAAGGTAAATTTCATAAGATGGCGAAGAATGGTTGGAGTGAGGAGCTGGAAGTTGAAATGAGAGATATTATTGAAGTGGTGAAGAGAAAAGACATTAAAGACTACGCAAGGCTAGGCAACTTGATGTTGAAGATCAACAAGATTTTGGCTATCTCAGGCCCATTACTCACTGGCATTGCTGCCATCGGTTCCACTTTTGTAGGTAATGGATCATGGGCAGCGATAATAGCGGTGGCTGCTGGGGCATTAGGAAGTGCTGTTAATGCTTTTGAGCATGGTGGACAAGTTGGAATGGTGTTTGAAATGTATAGAAACAACGCTGGCTTCTTTCGCCTATTGGAAGAATCAATTGAAGGCACACTTGAAGAAAAAGATTTGGAAAAAAGAGAGAATGGGGAGTTGTTTGAGATGAAGTTGGCTTTGAAGTTCGGAAGAAGCTTGTCACAGCTAAAAGAACTTGCACGAAAATCTGCTTATTCCCGAAAAGAGGGAACTTCATTTGATGAATTTGCAAGCAAGCTTTTCTAATTTTAGTTCTGCAAATAGTTTTTCTTTGACTGTCTGAATCTTCTGACAAACAAAATTTTTGTATAACCATGTAATATTGAAAAGGGTTAACTTTGATTCTTTGATTCTTTCTAACAATTGTACTCTTTGTATAACTATATGTTACAATACCAAAAGGTTGAGTCACAAATTTTTCACTACATCTAGCTAGTCTTCTAAAATAACATTTCCTAGTTTCTGGATTTCAAGAACCCGTAATAATGAAGTTGTTGAACAGCAAGTTGCAAATATATAATAGTATTATTTAATATCTTATGCGCTTGATGAAAGTGAGATTTCTTGAATATATAGTTGGCCAGAAAATTATGGACCAATTGTTGAATAGTCAAGCAGACTATTCAAGAAATATGAGCAGAATTTGATGGCTTGAAAAGTTAAACTTGTTACATACGTACTGTTTTACAGTTTTATAAATACCCAAAAAAAACAATTAAAACTAAAACTTTATAAAACTAATAAACATTATATCTAAAATTTTGACTTTTCAAACCCAAGAATTCACAACATTATTGAAGAGAATAGAAGCCATATATAATTAGAATCAAACAAAGATCAAGATTAAAGTGCATTTTTATCATCATATATGTTGTTTTTATTATATTTCTATATGATTTTTATTTTATTTTAATTTTAAGTTTAGTAAGCAAAAATTCAAAAGTTGAACCTCAAAATATATCATTTGAGCCAAAGATAAAAGAAGCTCGTGTCAATCATATTTGAAAAAAAAGAGCAGTATTTGTTGCATACATTGACTTAAAGTCCAATTATAATTGGTTGTGTGTTTGCACGCTATACATATATGCAACAAGATTTTTTCTTTAAAAAAAGACGTAAAATTCAATGGTTCATTAGTGACGAGCTCTTACACTGTTTCAATATGTTCTCTCTGCATAACCAAAGCATACCTCGATCTGCCTCCTTCATCATCTTCCTTGTCATCAACCTAAAAAAATTAAAAAAAAAAAAGTTAAAAAAAGTTAAAAAAAGTTAAAAAAAAAAAAACCGAGACAAACTAATACACAGAAAAGCTCCATTTAAGAACATGAAAACCACCCACATATAAGACCAACCACCATCATAACTCCCTCACAATGGACTTAGAAAATCCAAAAATTCAAAAGAAACCCCACACACACAAAACTGGTTCTATCAAGCCAACCATGACAACAACAGCAATAACATAGAGCAGTAGAGGTGGTATGCAAAGAAGGAGAAAGATATAATAAAAAAAGAGCGGATATAGAAAAGAGGCATCAAAGTGGAAGAGGGCAATAAGAACAAGCAACACAGAGACTACTTCCATCTTCTTTGATCAAGCATGTAACACTGATGAATTCTTTTTCCTTCCCTGCAACTCTGCAAGTGTTGCCATATTGGAATACGCTAGTGCACAACGCATCAACACACAGATTCACACAAACATTGCACAATATCAACATCATTTTCAATATTAAAACAAAGCCCATAAGTGGCCCATAACCCATTTCAGTTTAAAAATTCCCTCTTAGCCCATACATATTAAACCCAAACAAAACTTTGAACCAAACCCACTTGCCCCAAAAACGTAAACAAAAGCCCATCGATAGTTTAAGGTATAAGCCCACTAACTGAAACCAATGTTTGGCCCAAGCCTTAAAGCCAACCCCTAAACAAAACCACATCTAAGATCATTCGCATCAGAATATCATTTATATTTTAGCATAAAACCTACTTTTTTTATTTTACATACTTACTTTTCAAAAAACTCATTTTCTCAAAAAAAAAATTCAAAACACATTAGATTATCTGTAAAGTTGAATTTATTCAACTATATGTTGGTTTTATTTCCTACCAAATTTGCTTGTAATTCAACATTTAGAAACCTTGTATTTAAATGGGAATAATATAAGGGTTGTGTGTGAAAGAGTGTGAAGATTTGATCAAGAGTGTGCAACAAGAAGGTGACTCGCGACTGGACTCAAGACTGACTCGCGAGTGGTAACTTGCCAAAATGAAGCACACATGTGAAGTATGCAGGAAGATGAAGAATCAGGCCAGCTAGGTAACCGTTCCACAAATCTCTCCCTCAAATCTCTCTTCAATTCAAATTTGAATTTGAATATGTAATTACTCCTATAATCTCTCTCCCTAAAGTCTCTCTATTCTGTAATTAACCACTCCTATAATTCCTCTTCTTCTGTAGCTATATATTGATGTAAATTCTCTTGTAAAGATGCACAAAATATAATACAAGTATTCTGGTTTTGTAGGCAGTTTCCTAACTGGTTGTTAGAGAACAATACAAGATTGGATATTTTTATTGTAAATAATAACTCTTTCAAAGGGCCTTTCATTGTGCCATATGATATTCGTCCCAACATGTTGAGCATAGATATTTCAGATAATTACTTACATGGTCCAATTCCCACAAACCTTGGTTTAAAAATGTCTAGAAATGAATTTCAAGGCAGTATTCCTTCTTCTTTTGGGAATTTAGTATTCTTACAGTCTCTATAGTTGTCTGAGAATAATATCTCAGGAACAATACTAATGCACTTCATAATGGGTTGCTACCAGTGAGAAATTCTCGTATTATCAAACAATTACTTCAGTGGCCAAATATTTCCTACAAATTTTATTTGGTCTAATCTAAGAAATTTACAGTTGGACAACAATCACTTCTCAGGCACGCTTCCAACATGGATGGGGAACATGTCATTTGTAGAAGATATTGTTATGGCCAAAAATCATTTTGAAGATCCTATTTCAACAGAGTTATGCAAACTCGTTGATCTTAGATTTCTTGACCTTTCTGACAACAACCTTTTTGGTTCTATTCCATCTTGCTTCAATTCCACAAGTATCAGGGTAAGTAGATTGGAGTTGTTTTGGAAAGAACTTGGAATTGGACCGCTCAAGAAATAACCATCTAACTAGCAACATTCCCAATTGGATTGGTAGCCTCTCATCATTAAAAATTCTCCTCTTGAAAGAGAATCAATTAGGAGATCAGATTCCAATTCAATTATGCCTTTTGCAGAACTTAAACATTTTGGATATTTCTTACAATAAATTTTCAGGTCCGATACCTCAATGCTTAAGTAATATTACTTTTGATGCATCTGTCTAGGAAAATTCTTTGAAAGTTTTTTTCTTTTCTGGACCTTATTCTAGGAGCCTATCATCATATTTGAACACAAAGTTAAAAAATACGGAGGATCCAAATTATGAAACATTTGTGTTTGACACATGTTAATGTTGATGAAGAAATAGAGTTCGCCACAAAAAATAAAACTTACTTCTACAATAGTGACATCGTTGACTACAAATATGGAATTGACCTCTCGTGCAACAACCTAGCAGGTAAAATCCCACCGGAACTTGGTAGGATAAGTAATAACATTCGTGTGTTGAACTTGTCACATAACAATCTATCAGGACCAATTCCTGTAACATACTCAAATCTAAAAGAGATAGAAAGTCTGGATCTTTCCTACAACAATTTGAATGGTAAAATTCCACCTCAGTTGACCGAAATGACCTCTGTAGCGGTCTTTAGTGTGGCACACAACTACTTATCAGGCAGAACACCTGATAGAAAAAATCAATTATTTACTTTTGATGAAAGCAGTTATGAGGGGAACCCTCTCTTGTGTGGACCTCCATTACATAATGGTTGCACCAAAATGAGACCACTATCTATAATGCCAATGGATATTTAAGGGGGAAGAAGGTGATAGTTTCATGGACATGGATATCTTCTACATAAGCTTTGTGGTGGCTTACATAACAGTCCTGTTGGAAATGGTTATAGTTCTCTACTAAAAACCATACTGGCGTAGGGCTTGGTTTAATCTCATTGAAATGTGTATTGATACATAACGCTGTTTTTTTGTGGTTCTTTACCATAAGTTGTTCAATTTTAGGCTTGCATAGCTACTGTTTTGTTGTGGTTCATTACCATAAGTTGTTCAATTTTAGGAGTGCATAGCCTTGCAATTTAATGAGTACATGTATGTGTGTCTCTTCTTGTTGTGGAAAATTTGTATTTGTGTGCAATTTTAATGGACTAAGAATGTGTTTTTTTATTGTTTGTTTTAATTGAATAAGTGAGTTGTGCAAAGACAGAGAATGCACCTTCCCCTGGGAGGCTATCAAACTAGCTTTGAAGTGATAGGTAATGGCAAAGAAATCTTAAATCTTCCAAATTCTTTCAAAAAAAATTGTTGACTCTATTTTTATGTGACAAAGTTTCGCTTCAAACAAATGGCTATAACTCAACTCAATATCTTTTTATTAAATGTGAATTTAGATTCTTTGACAAATCTCACATTAAATTACATTTTCTTCTCATATCCTTCATGATCACAAAATTTCCAAAAAATTAAAGATTAATAACTAAGTTATCAAAAAATGTTTAAATTTTAAGTTTTTTGAAATATAAGATTATGCATAAAAACTAAATTTATAGATCAAATAATAAATAACATTCGATTAGCATAAAATTTGGCATGTGTTTTAAGAACATAAAAAACATGTAATCCAACAATTTTATTTTCAAAATATGTAATTGTGTTAGTTATATTTACAAAATATATAATCAATATCATATTATATACTATATATTCTAATAAAAACTGAAAGAAAATTAATTTCTACAATTAAGGAAGTGCTGACAAATAGAATATCAGTGAACCTAAAATTCAGACACTTTTAACTTAAAAAAAACATTATATTGTTTGGTGCTGCTACACTCCGTTTAAAAGCCTCTCTTATAAATAACCAAAAAAAAAAAAAAAAAGCGGTTAAAATTAAAGGGCACACGGAAACAGAACTAGAGAGGCGTTGAAAGACGGAGGCGACGAGCACACAGGGAAAGAAGCAGAGAAAGAGGTAGAACGGCGAACTCAGCATCGATTCTGCCAAGTTTACGGTTAAATCCAACCAAAATCCCAATCATTACAACGTTTGAAAGCCGTTTTCTTCTTCTTTGCCTCTTCCTCCGTGTTGAAGCCGTTTTCTCTGCCTCTCTCAATTCTCAAAACCCCTAAACCATAGCCCATCGCCGCTCTCTCACTCCTTCAGCATCCCACCGCCGTCATATACCGGTTAGTTTTTATCTTCGATTTAAGTTTGTTTATTAATTATGATTAGGGTTTGATATTTTTTTTGGATTGGTTTCGATTTTGGTATTCAAATTAATTTTTTCTCTTCGCCTTTCAGTTTGACATTTTGATCAGGCTTTGATATTTGTTTGAGTCTTTAGGTTATATTTGGTTCTCATTATGGTATTTGAGTTATAAGTGGTTCTGTTTTGATTATTTGGGTTAAATTTGTAGACAAAGATGTAAGTGGGAATAAAAAAGTAAATTGGACCTTTTTCCTTAATCTAGATCCTATAAAGAATAGGTATGAGTCAGTTGAGTTCATTTTTTCCTCCCAATTAATTACGCATGCTCTCTTTATTTCAATCAATTTGGTTCCTTCCCTTTATATCTGCTGCTCTGTTCCTTTTACTTTTCAAAATCAATTTCTCTGTGCTTGAAATTTTTGCATATTTGTTTAATATTAATTCTTCTAGAATAACTATTTGTCATTGTTCATTCTCTACCCTATTGCTACTCTGATTGTTTTTACTGCCCCCATCCCACTTCAACCAGTATTTTCAATTCCTGTAACTTCTAACCGGTGCTTTTCCTTTTTGAATTTCTATGTTTAAAACTTTCCCCTCCTGCTGAATTGTCTAGGGTTTTCCTTTGATGCCTATTTAAGGATAGATGGATTTATTCTCTTTCTTTGGATGCTTTGTCTCAAATTATCATCTATTTATTTTGGTTTGGCTAACATTAGGGATTTTTGCTCTTGGGTAATGTTAGGGATTTTCACCTTTGCTGCTTTTAAATCTGACACTTTAGAGTGTAGGATAATTTATAATTTTTTCTAAGTGAAATTATGGTTTCCTGGATTATTTGCTATGTTTTTCAATTAGGGATTTTCGCTCTTGATTTAAATGGTTAACTTTCACCTTTGCTGCTTTTAAATCTGACAGTTTATGGTCTCTGTATTTTGGTTTGGGTAACATTAGGGATTTTAATTCCTGATTTTAATATTCATCTTTCACCTTTGCTGCTTTTAAATTTTACAGTTTACAGTGTAAGGATAATTTGTAATTTTTTTAGAGTGAAATTATGGTTTCCTGGATTATTTGCTGTGTTTTTTAAATAGAAATAAACAAATAAATAACCAAGAATACTGTGTTATTGAATATTAAGGGATTATTTCTGAAATATGGTTGTATGGTTTACACTTGAATTCATAGATTTAGATTTTGCTGAATTGTTGAACTCCCTTTTATATGGGAACACACTTTCACATATTTACAATATCCATACCATTTAAAAGCAAGGCATTGAATTTGTAAAGGAGTTTTTAGAGTAAATTTCAAAACTTAGTTTTTAACTAAGATCCTTGCAACATTTTTCTTTGAGAATGCTCTTGAAATTCCAATGTCTCTTTAGTTTCACAAGTTTACATAATTTATGGTAATTTTTGATGGATTGAACCTTTCTTTTGTAGTCTCTCTTTCATCTAATTTGGAAAACCTTCTGACCCTATCATTTTGTTAAAATATAGGTTTGCTTAGTTATTTGCCAAGCACAAAACTAGGGTAATTTACAAGAAGTTGCTGGAACAAACTGATAGGTAAGGACAGCCTGATTTTCTCTTTGTCTATCTCATACTTTGTATTAGATTTTGTCCATTAGTGAATTTGTGTTTGAATTGGCTTTGATTTGCATATTTTAGCCAGCTTTCTCTTCAAAGAAACAAATATCAATTAATTCTTATACTGTATTCAACTAACCTGTCAAGCTGTTATGTTCTCTTTTAAAAATAACTGTCTCCAACCATATTGGGTTTATTGATTTGTTCTAACTGCATAAGCTGCTTGCGATTCTCTTTCATTAGTTTACAGTATTAAAAGCTCCACAACTGGAGATTTATCTGTATGGGAACAAAAGAAGACAAATCAAATGAGTATTCAAAAAATAAAACAAATCAATTCCACTCTTCTTTCTTTTTCTTATGAAAGATACATAATTAGCCATAGAGCGAAAGATTTAATATAGTTCCTAGAGTTGTGTATCAGTGTATGTTTCTATGAAAACCTTTCATTTTATACATTGGAATTTGACATTGCTGTGTTGTTTTCATTTCGGTGTGAGTGTTGGTTTGTGGTGTGATGACAAAGTGCGAGGGAGTGTGAATCTGAGCTACCGCAGGTAAAGTTTTTTTTTTTTTTTTTTCCTTAGATCTGGGTATAAAATATGAATTAGTTTTGAGTAATTTGGTTGGATTGATTTTTATTTAGGTATTTGGGTTACATTACGTTTTGATTTGATTTTTTGATTCGATTTAGTTTCTCCGTGTACTAAAAATTTTGGGAGTATTTGGATTCAATTAATTTTGTGTTTGATTTTGGTTTAGTTTTAGGGTATTTATAATTGGTTTTGGATAATCAAGGTTTAGAAATCTTGAAAGCATTGGAATTAATGTGTCTGATGTTTGCTTCATCTTTATTGCCGCAATTATGCATTTCTAGAGATTTTTTTTTTTTTTTTTTTTTTTTTTTTTTTTTTA
>NW_027069531.1:390432-465856 GCF_002906115.3 Quercus suber | reverse complement strand
TTCTAAGAAAAATGAAGAAGAATTACGTGGATTTGAGAATCAAACGTTTATGATCGTTAATTTAATACTTCTTTCAAACACAAGTTGAGCTCAAGCTCATCAATGAGCAAGATTACATGTCAAGTGTGGTTCATATTTTATTGAACAAGCTTAAATTTGTCCATGAACTACTAGAGTATTATTCTTTTTCGATATATAATAAACACCTGATCAAAATTTTTTATCATGTCACAAATGTATACTAATAATTAAAAACTAAATTATAGTTAAAATTATATTATTTGTGTAGATAGAATAATTTTCATCTATGAACTTATAAAAATTGGATTCACCAATTGTTAAAATTTTTATATTATATTTATTATGAAATGGATTATTTATATTATCTATAAAATTATAAATAATGGCTTGATATTTTATAAAATTGCTAACAAACATATATAATCCTACGTCAAGTTTATGTAAGTATATTTATTTTATACACATCTACATATAAGTATACACTATAATATTATACATATTTAAATCAAGTCTCATATGCATGAGCTTATTCATAAACAAATTATTTTGTTTGAACTCGGTTTGTTTAACAATCGAGCCTAAATTTGGACTTACGTTTGTCTTATCATATACTATATATAATGGCAGAAGCTTTTACACGTAAGTAAAAATGACTCTTTAAAATGCTGCCACGTTTACACTTTGAAAGATACAAAATACCACACGTTGCACCGTTTGAGGGCTTCAATTTTATCTTTTTACTGTGCTGTCCATCAGTTTACAACAAAACTAATTGAAAGGCAGAGAGCCAAAGAGAGTTTGAGAAACAGAGTGAGAATCTGAGAAACAAAGAGAGAGAGAGAGAGAGAGAGAGAGAGAGAGAGAGAGAGAGAGAGAGAGAGAGCGAGTCGCCAACTGCGTCAAGCCGTAAGACAGTCTCGGCCCAATCTTAAAGACTAGCTTCAATCTTTGTTTTTAGAGATTCCGATCAAGAAAGAAGAGAACCGTCCTTCAGTTCCTCTCAAAAAATCCTTGTGGAAAGTTACCCCAAAACGATCTTTTTGATTTTCGATTTTTCCAGAAAAAGAAGCAGAAGAAGAAGGAGTATGCCAGACTTAGACCACCGGAACCGGCACCGGTAACCTAAAGGTGCATGCAGGATTTGAGATGCGGACATAGAGAGAGAACTACCACGGGTAAGGTTTTTTTTTTTTCTTAGATCTGGGTATGAAATATGAATTAGTTTTGAGAAATTTGGTTGGATTGATTTTTATTTCGGTATTTGGGTTGCATTAGGTTTTGATTTGATTTTTTGATTCATTTTAGTTTCTCAGTATACTAGAAACTTTTGGGAGTATTTGGATTCAATTAATTTTGTGTTTGATTTTGGTTAGTTTTAGGGTATTTACAATTGGCTTTGGATAATCAAGGTTTAGAGGCCAAAAGTTCGAGAATGGTAGAGAGTGAGTCGGTTAGTCACAAAGTGTAGAGAGATCGACCGATTGGAATTTTTTTTGGAAGAAGAGGAAGAATAATCGTTAGACTATTAAGTTAATGCACCATGGATTAAGAAAGGAGCACCACCACAAGTTCTGTCATCACTGTAAGCCTCCACCCACTATCAGACTACCGGAATCGCTTTCGGTAAAGTTTTGCTTTAAACTAAAAAATTAAGGGTTTTTGGTTTTAATTTGGAGAATCAATTGGGGGTTAATTATGATTTAGATTAGTATTTTGGGTAAGGTTTGGTTTTGATTAGGGGATGGTTAGAAGAAGTTTCGTTTTTAGGGTATTTGGCTTGGGTCAATGTTTTGGGTATTTAGAATCGATTTTGAATATTTGGGTTGCTTTGATTTTGAGTTCACATAAAATGAAGATTTGCTTTGTTACTCAAAGCACAAACCTTTGAGTAATCAAAACTACACTAAAGTTTTATTTTAAGTTTTAAAGTTTTTGAATTTGTTGTTTCTGAATGGTCCCTTTTTTAAAGCCATTGGAACTATGCAGATTAATCTTGAACCCCTGTAAGTATTGTTAAGAATGTACCTTCATTTGAAATTGAAATTGAAAAGAGAGAAATAAATTAGAGAAGAAGATAACTATTTGAAGTGGTAATTCTGGATCTAACTCTATCCAAGTTGTGTGTGTATATATATACATACATATATATGTATATGTAAAGTCCAGTATTAACAAATTTGTTTTAATTTCCTATTTTGTTAGTTAACTTGGGACTCTTTTCGATTGACAAGTATAACATTAACAAATTTGTTATTTGTTCTTTATGAAATGTATACATGTTTATTGTGATTTTTAGTTTGCAGAAGCTTATTTTATTTGCTGCAATTGACTATAACTGTTACATTGTAAAACTTAAAATGATTTCTCTTTTGGCAGAAATTGTTAAATTACCTAAAGATTATAATATATGCCAGATATAATTGGCCAATATAGTTTGCTTCTGCATTTGTTAATTTTTTTAATGCTTAAATGATCAAAGATTGTAATACATTACAAATTATTGAAGTAGTCATTAATTTTCACTCAGACATTTTTTAGGTCTATTACCATTCTACAACACTACCTTAATGTATGAATAAATGTAATCCTTCGCCAAGCCAATTGTGGGATTTATTACTTATCCTACCATGTGCACCAAACGTGCTAACCTTTGTTGTTTAGGATTTGATATTAGTATTGTGCTTGAAATGTATTTTTTGGCTTTGGATTATTTAAAAGATATGTAACTTAAATCTATCTTAATATATATAGAGATAAAAGCAGAAGCCTTTTCCTGCAATTAAGACTGTTGCAACATGTAGGAAGCATTTGGCAAGGGAAAGTGCTCACTTGGTTTTAAACAAAGCTCTCTCTCAATGCAAGGTGATTTTTTTTTTTTTTTTTTTTTTTTTTTTTTTTTTTTGATTTTTTTTAAAAATAAATTTTTAGAAGAAAAACCAAAATCATGTGATAATTATAATTTATGTTTGGCGGTTTGGGTATTTACTTTGTTTTGATTTAGGCATTTTGGTTAGATTTCTATCTCCCTCTCTCTATGCTTTACCATTAGAATTTCTCTACATTTATCTCATTTTTTTTCTTTGTTTAAAGTTTATTTACGGTTATGAGCTCTCTTTCTATGTTTTTTATTTTTATTTTTATTTTTTTTAATATAAAGAGTGGATAGGTGGGTTTTAATGATTAGGAGTGTAGATACTAAAAATTTTAGATGCTAAGGAAAAGCAATTGTGGTAAATTATAGACAACAGAAATAGTATTTGGAGAAGATTAAGTATTCAAAGAGAATAATCAACATTGGTATGTTGAAACTTGGGTATATGGTGTTGCAAAGAAGAAACAGAACAAAAAACCCTCCCACCACTGATCTGCCGGAACTGCAAACAGTAAGTTTTCCTCTTTATTTTTCAATTTGTGCATTAAATATTATCTTCTTTTTTCTATAATAGTTGGATTAGTTTGGATGTATATCTTTGGGTTATATGTGGCTTTGATTAAGGTATTTGCATTATGATGGTGGTGTATAGCTTAAAATGTTAAAACACATAGGAATGGAATTAAAGTTAGTGACATGACTAGCACAAGAAGCAAGTAAACTCTACGCCACTTAGCGGTGGCACATCCCAAGTGGAAACTACATCACATCTCTTTGACTCACCAAACTCACCCTTCATCAAAGCCCCTCCTGACTGAAAGCTTAATAGAAAACATTTTTAGTTAAAGTCCAGTATTTCTTCTTTTCTCGGTTTGGATGGAATCAGATTTTTTTGGTTGCCTAAGTTTAAGGTAACCTAGCTGTTTTTTTCTTTTTCTTTTTTTCTTTTAAGGAATTACACTCTTTTAGACAAAGATGCATATATTTATTGAAGTTGGTATGATCTCCAGTTATGGTTGTGACTCCTATTTTGGTAGTTAACTTGGGACTGTTTTCAATTGACAAGTGGAACATTAACAAATTTGTTCTTTGTTCTTTGTGAGATGTATACATGTTGATTGTGATTTTTATGTTGCAGAAGCCATTAAGTAGGAAAGAATCCTTAAAATTGCTTCCAATATTGCTGCATTTGGATGATTTAAAAGTTATATAGGCATGGCTTTATGCATAAACTTGTGATGTTTTTCTGCTATTTTTGCATGTTTGAGCTTTTGACATCTGATTTTTTGAGTGCATGATCATGGGATTTTTCTCCTTAGTCTATGTGTGTGTTTAATTGTAATATATGTGTTCCAATTTTGGTATTATTCAATTCTAATATATGGGTGTTGCATTGTGTTAATCATATAGGGGTCTAACTCTGATCATCTTGAATGCCAATTGATTTTTTGGTACATGTTAGTCTATTGGTTAAATATTTTCGTATTTTTAGCTTCTATTGAGAGATGATGTCTTTAGTAAATGTCTTTGAAATTCCTATCCATAATCTATATTTTTCTGAGTTAGTTATTTTTTAAAGATGATGCTTATTCCTAAATCAGTTTATGATTCTTGATATGAAGATTATTTACAAATAGAATGTGCTATATATATATATATATATATATTATTCCAAATGCTTGATGAACATTGAATTTACATTTTAAATTAGATTAGTCTTGGTCCCATGAGCATTCAACATTACAGGCTTTTTTTTTTTTTTTTTTTTTTTTTTTTTATTCTAGGTTAAAGCAATCAAATAATCATATCAAAATAATAAAGCAGCGGAATAATAAAAGACACAATGATATGATCACCCAGGAAACCACACGGTAAAAACCTGGGAAGGATTTGACCTAGCTATCCTCAAGGTAAACCTGAATCCACCATGCGAAAGAATTGAACTTCATACAGAAGGACTACAAGCTCCCCGCTTGACTTCCTAATGCTACCCACCAGTAGAACTTACTGACATGACCATGTGCAAGCTCCGAATCCATGGACTCCTTCTTTCTTGAATTCTTCAATCAGCTACAAGCACCCACGCTTGATATTATTTAAGATTCAATGGTAGCAACCAAGTTGATCATCAAGATGTTGATACCATCTCTAACTTGAAAACCCTAAGCTTTGTGTAAAGGAAAGCTTCTCTAGATCTCACAAGAGATTTACACAAAACAGCAATGTATGAGCAACAATACAACTGTAGCAACTCTAAAAATGTGGCTAGGGTTTTGCCTTATATACCTAGGGCAAAAACATAAAACTCTAAACGTTTAATGAGTTAGGGTTGAGTTGAAAATTCTACAGAAAACGAAATCTGGTCGACTTTCGATCGATCGAATCTATTCTTCGATCGATCGAGCCAGACTGAAATGTCCCAATGCATCTACAGTCTCTCGATTCTAACTTTACAATAATTAAACAACTTTGAGCACACTATAACAAGACTAAACATATCGTTTTGATCATAGTTTGCCAATATTACAAATTAGAGTTCTAAATACATAAATTCCTAAACCTTTAGAACCTAACAATAATAAATCTTAGGTGATAAGTTGTTATTAGTTCTAATTTGAATTTATAACTAAAATTACTTTTTTGCTCACTAATAACAGCCAATAACAACCTGTCACTTAAGATTTGTTGTGAAAATATTATTAACATAGTATTTCTCTAGATTAAATTAAATGATAAAATTCACTTTCAAATAAGCTCATTAGCTTAGCAACCTTCCATTTAAAATATTCTCATATGTTGGGCCTCACTTCATAAGGTCAAGGGAAATGTTAGATTGAATTATTAAATTCATAATTTTCTCTCAGCCGAGCCAATTTACTTAGCAACGACTCTTGTCTGCCCTGAAGTTTGTGTCACACGTAAAGGGGAAGTGTGAGATTAAATTCACCATTTTTGACACTCAAGTTTGGGCTTCCAAATTTGACATCAAACCCAATTGCTTTTTTTTCCTCTTTTTTTTAGTATTTATAATTTTTTGTTTGGTTAATGAGAAAATAAGGGAAAGTGATAGAAACTTTAAATAAGAGTTCTAAATCTTGTTGATGTTTCTTCTTTGTTTATGTTGTAAGCCCTGTAGATGTTATAGCATAATGAAAGGGAAATTGACCATGTTTGTTGGGATATGATATTCTTTTGCCTGTATTTTTTTGCACCAAAATAGGTTTTTGAGTGACACTTGCTTCATTCGAAAGTAGATTGTTGGGTTAAGATAGATTCACCCCGGTTAATTAATTTAATTACCCAAGTTGATTAATTAGGTCAAATTGCATGCAAATCGTGGAGCCACTAACAAATCACTAAATAAACTAAATGCAACAGAAATTAAATTGACACAGTGATTTGTTGACAAATGGGAAAAACTTCTCTTAAGGGAAAAATCTTACCAAGTGAATTTAAGGTCATCACTCCCAAAAATTCACTAATCAATAATCAAACAATTACAAGTATGGGGAATCTTACCACTACCTTGACCTATCTCAAAATACCAACTTACAGTTGAACCCAATTGGACTTGATCTTGTAGCAAACTTCTTTCCATTGTTGCACAAATCTCCAATCTGTAACTAACTCTTTTGCACAGATCCCAGTACGTGACTAACTCCAGCAACTTGATTGATTATTGTTGGCTACTATGTTCTTCACTTCATAAGCGATGAAGATCAGGAAACACTTGGTTACAAAACCCTAATGTGCACAAATGCAGTAACTTCTCACAGAGTATATGAGTTCTTGGTCTTTGTTTTCGTGTGTAATGACTTTTAAAATAAACCCTATATATGACTAAGGTTGTAAGAAGAGAAACCGTAATCATTCAAGTCATCATGGGCCGAATTTCAGATTTGAGATTTCTAAAATCGTAGATCTCGATAGATCAAGCTTGTGTCGAGCTTCTCCATTAATCTTCAATAGCAGCATCTATCGAGCTTGTGTCGAGATTTAATAAAACAGCTTTTCCTCACTTGTTTCTTGGATCAACTTTCATATCTTTAATGATATCACTTGATATGTTTGAACAACATACTACTTGATACATTAAACTCAACTTAGATCTACTCAATTACAAGTAAAGTGCATTTTGTCAAAGAATTAGCCAATTACATAGAAAATATGACGCAAACATAGATGTTCAGGGCTTTAATATGGACACATATATGACTCGATTTGAAACATGTTATGGCTAGTTGAAGTTGAAACAAATTTGAGAAGCACTAATTTCAATTGCCCTCGATTGATCGAGACTCAAGGACCCTATCTTACGCCAAACTAATTCTAATATGTTTTTTAATGATTTATTTTTATTCCTATGTAAGTCCACTATAAAAAGCTTCATAAACATGTTTTTGAGAGGCTAAGAGAGACAAAAACATTGGCTATTCGGAGAATCCTATTATCCTTCCTGGTGAACTCATTAGTACAGAAGTGCTTATTCTTATTAGTGTGTTCCTATACTTGTGATCAAAACTTGAAACCACTAAACAAATCAATCCAATGTGGAACTATAGTATCCAAAACCTTCAAGGTGATCCTTGGAATCACAAACACAATTTGTGGAATGTATTCAAAAATAAAAGAATTCAAGCAACCTGAAGCTGATTGTTGGTCACTTCAGTAAATTATCTATTGGGTAGAGTCTAGAGTCATGGGTATGTCACAAATTGTAAAACTTCAATTCTATTTGTGAATTCCTTCTCAGTGTTAAGGATCCCTTGCAGTGGTTTTTCCTTTAAAGGTCTCCATCTGTTTTCCATTTCGTCAACATATGTTGTTTACTTTATCGTTATTACCTTTCATACAATAATAGGCTAATATGTGGTGATTATTATATGAATATATTGAGTCAATTGGATATTCTTAATTAATTTTCTGCCTAATAATTTAAGGGATCAAAAAAGTTTTTTCATGTACAATATTTTAGAACTTTTTTTTTTCTAGATACAAATGTCCTTTTGTTCAATTTATTTATTTTTAGTTCAATAAGTTAATGGAATTAAATTGTTTCACATAAATCTAATTTGATTCTTTTCTTTTTAACTTGGAAATAAGTTGTGATGTGCCAGGAGTTTTGTAGCTCAACTGACACCTAGTGTTTCCAACAGAAAAATCCAGCGTTCAATTCCCTTTACCCATTATAACTATTGAGTTATCCAAAAATAAATAAATAAATAAGTTGTGATGTGCCATAGCAAGAATTTTTTTTCTTTTAATCCTTTCAAAATAACAAATTACATGATAGAAGTTCAAACTACTTGCGACCTGAGTTTCTACACTTAATATTTGTGTGATGTGTGCGTGTATATGATGCGCACAACTCAATTACAAAAATTAAAGGGAATCGAAGAACAAGGAAAAAGTCACATGGTTAAAACAAGAGCATAGAAACATGCCCTCAACTTATTACAAAGCTCAAATGGCAGAGGCTATATAACCTTCTACCACAAATAAAATAAATTCCAAACTATAGAATTCATTTCCACAGCTTCTCCAAAACAAAATTAAAATAGGCATATAGTACTCTAGTAACCATTAGGAACCGACTGAGTCTCTGAGGAGTAGAAGAAAGGCCCAACGGAGTATAATTTCATATTCTTTTCGTTGAGGACGCGGTAAGAAGAAAGGAGACCACCACTAATACGATGATTAACATCGGTAGGAACTTTACAGGTATCTAGTGAAGAATAATCTAAGAATGCCTTGCATTCCTTAATCTTTTTATTATTCAGGAGGCTTGAATAAGGAGACAATGTAGCGAAGAAATAGCCATTTGCATCACATCCATTACTCAATATTGAGAAAGGAGCTGTCTCGTACCCCTTATCATCAACAGCTACACATGTTATTCTTGCCACAGCTCCTGCATTTACCAAAAAAGATCAGTGAATAAATTAAATTAATTAAATAAGATTGTCCTATTATGAGAAATACACTTTTTTTTTTTTTTTTGAGAAAGCACTTTTTTTAATTTAAGTGGTCTTATACAACCCATATTATGATAGACTAGGAAAAATTGATAAATTAATGTATTTGTCCTTTTTTAATAGTTTAAGTTTCTAAGATAAGTGATAAGTTATAATTTATCATGTGGGGGGTGAAAGCCCAACCTTATGTATTGGGCCTAAGGTCCTATTTGAAGGTTACTGTGTGTCTGAAAAGATGAAAACGGTTGAGAAGGAGTCCGTATGAAAAAAAGATACCTAGAAATGAAGCCGTACATTCCGAAGAGAGCACCAGTGGTCCGAAGGGGTCATTCTCCTCGGATGCAAATATTCTTGGTCAAGCAAATATCTGGAGGGTTCGAGTGTTCTTCCTAACAACTTCAATGATAAAGATAAGTTTTGAGCATGCCTGGAGATGATAAGAACAAAGAAATATCTAAAAGGAAAAGCTACTACCACCACATTAAATGCACTACATCTGCTTTTCTGGCCGCATTAATGTGGAGAAGACTCCTGAACAGTGTAATCTCAGCTACCACTACTCACGGAAAGTTGAGGCAGATACTTGACATGACATGTACTCAAGTGGATACGTTGAGAACAAGTGTTTGATGGAGATGATGGGGAAGGATGCTATATAAAGGGAAGAGGCCTCTAATAATGGGGGATAAAAAAAAAAGATAATAAAGGAGAAAAAGGAGAAGAAAAAGAAGTTTATTGTAGCTCTAAGAATTGTACTCATCTTTCATCCAATAATATACCTCTTCGGACATCAATTGGAAGGGCTTTTAAATGTGTTTTTATTTCAATTCATTCTTGAACACCATAGTTAACTATTGTTTAGTTCACAATCAGCCTATCTCTTTTGTCCACTCTCTACAAATTCATTGTTCTGGATTCATTGGGCTCATAATCCAAACCTTTTGGGCTTGGACTACAAATCCTAACCCTACAATTGGTACCGTCTGTGGGAAGAGCTTGAGCGAAAGTGGAAGCAACAGTTGATAATGGCTGAACCAGGGTAACAACCAGCAAAATCTAGGGCATCCCAACACGTAGACCATTTTCTCAATTTGGAACAGAGACAAGATCGTGAAGGTAGTGTGCATACTACGCAAACTGATCGAAGTCAGCCACATGGTGGAAGTCACGTGTCTCATGCAGAGAAAAACCAGGATATGCAACTAGAAATTGAAAGGCTAAAGAGGGAGTTACACCATGCAAAGAGGAAACGGATTTCTTCGTATTCTAATGAAGATTTAGGTGACGAGCAGGATGTCACTTACAAGTAGAGATCTTGAACACCAATCAGTGAATCCTTTTCCTATGAAAAGGAGCATCATCGCAAAAGGCAACCTCGAAGCCCATCACGTGGAGGCGTAGGGAACGATGCCATGAGCAAGGCCTTAAATCAAATCTCTAGGTCACCCTTCACGCGCAGGATTGAAGAAGCAAGACTTCCTCGGCGTTTTAACTAGCCAACCTTCACCATCTATAATGGTAAAACGGACCCTGTGGAATATGTGAGTCACTTTAATCAAAGGATGGCTGTCTATTCCAGAGATGAAGCTTTGATGTGCAAAGTTTTCCCCTCCAGTCTTGGACTAGTTGCAATGAGATGGTTTGACAGCCTAGAAGCAGACTCCATCGACTCTTTCAGAGAGCTCACTCAAACATTTGGTTCTCGTTTTGTCACATGCCGAAGAGTGGCCAGTCCTCTATCTTCACTGCTATCCTTGAGCATGCAAGAGGGTGAGACCTTGAAAACGTATTCAGACAGGTACTGGGAGATGTTTAATGATATGGAGGGCAATTTTGATCGAATGGCCCTCAACACGTTTAAGCTCGGCCTCCCCAGTGACCATGGGTTAAGGAAGCCCTTAACTGGTAAGCCAGTTACTAACATGCATCAGCTCATAGACCGTATCGAAAAATATAAAAGAGTTGAAGAAGATCAACAGCAAGGGAAGGGAAAGGATACGGTTATCCCCCAAGAGATGAGGGATTTCAGGTCGGACCGTTACAATAACAACAAACCACGGAGAGATTTCGCTGGGCAGTTAGGATCAACAAACCTTCAAGCAGTTAACACTGTATTCAAAGAGCCAATACACCAGGTTTTGGAAAAGATTAAGAATGAACCATTCTTAAAGTGGCCGAATAAGATGGTGGGAAATCCTGAGAAGTGTAATCATAATCTCTATTGCCAATACCACCAAGATCATGGGCATACCACAGAGGATTGCAGGAGCCTGTGGAATCATTTGGACCAACTAGTCCGCGAAGGTAAATTGAGACACCTCTTGCATCACTCTAGTGGTCGAGAAAGTCAGATGAACTCAGAGCCCCAAAGAGATGACTTTTGAAAGCCTCTATTGGGAACTATCAACGTCATCTTCGCTGCACCAGGGAGAATAGGATCTTGGCCGTCCAAGATTATGTCGGTAGCCACGTTACCTACAGGGGACTTTGGCCAAGATCCAAAGAGAGCTAGACCGAATACTCAACCGATTTTAGGGTTTTCGGACGAAGACAAGATTGGAACCATCCAACCTCATGATGACGCTTTAGTAATCACCCTTAGAATTGGAGGGTATGATGTGAAGAGGGTAATGGTGGACCAGGGTAGCGCGGTAGAGATAATGTACCCTGATCTCTATAAAGGGCTGAACCTAAAACTTGATTACTTAACACCATACAATTCTCCCTTGGTTAGTTTTGAAGGAAGAGTCGTCACCCCGAAGGGCCAAATACGATTACCTGTACAGACTAGCTCAGAGGTAGTGGAGGTGGATTTCATTACTGTAGATGTGTATTTCCCTTATACAAAAATTGTAGCCAAACCCTGCCTTCATACGCTAGGGGCTGTTTCCTCTATTTTGCATCAAAAAGTTAAATATCCATCCGAATGGCAAGTTTGTGAAATTCGGGGAGATCAGTCCACAGCCAGACAGTGCTTAGTGGCTACCATCCAGCACAAACCCGAAACGAAATCCCTCGTCCAAGGCCGAAAGGGGTTTATATCAGTTAAAAAGTTGGGTACCACCTGCCGAAGATCCAAACGAGGGCGCTAGATGTGAAGATTTAATAAAAGTTGTTATTGGAGACGATCCCGAAATTTTTTTTCAAGTCGGATCTCAGATGCCTCTACAACAGAAAGAGGAGCTAATAGAGTTCCTTAAAAGAAACCTTGATGTATTTGCCTGGACTGCTTACGAGGCCCCAAGGGTAGATCCAGAATTCATTTGTCACTATCTGAAGGTCAACCCATTTATCACACCTAAGAAGCAGCCTCTTCGGCAACCATCTAAGGAGCTTGCTGATGCAGTAAGAGAAGAAATAACAAAGCTCAAACAAGCCGGAGCTATTAAAGAGGTTTTTTTATCCTGAGTGGCTAGCAAACACTGTGGTGGTGAAGAAGGAGAATGGGAAATGGCGAGTGTGTGTAGACTTCACTGACTTAAATAAAGCTTGTCCTAAGGATCCATTCCCTATACCAAAAATTGATCAGTTAGTAGATGCCACTGTCGGCCACCCTCGGATGAGTTTCTTGGATGCCTTCTAAGGTTATCACCAAATACCATTAGCCCTGGATGATCAGGAGAAGACTACATTTGTCACCCCAATCGATAACTACCACTACAAGGTGATGCTATTTGGTTTGAAAAATGCAGGATCCACTTACCAAAGAATGATGACGAGGATATTTGAGCCACAGTTGGGCAAAAGTATCGAAATTTATATTGATGACATGGTGGTAAATAGCAAGATCATTTCTGAACATATAAAGGATCTTGAAAACATTTTTGAAGTTCTAAGAAGGCACAAGCTACGTCTAAACACCTCCAAGTGCTCATTCGGTGTAGGGTCAGGCAAGTTCTTGGGGTACATGGTAACTCACAGGGGAATTGAAGTTAACCCCGATCAGATAAAGGCCATCCATAATCTATAAGCTCCTCAGAATTCCAAAGAAGTTCAGAAATTGACCGGAATGATAGCCGCCTTGAACCGATTCATCTCTCGATCAGCAGATAAATGTGAACCTTTCTTCGTGTTGATCAACAAATGGAAAGGGTTTGAGTGACTGAAGAATGTGCTTCAGCCTTCCAACAACTTAAAGACTATTTGGCTCGGCCACCAATTATGTCCAGTCCTGAACCAGATGAGGTCTTGTTTGCCTACATTGCGGTAGCTTCTTGTGCTGTAAGTTTGGTACTGATATGAGTGTACCAAGGTGTGCAAATGCCAGTTTATTATGTGAGTAAGTCATTACATGAGGCCGAGATTCGGTACCTGCCACTAGAGAAAGCCATCTTGGTAGTAGTGCTTAGTATGTGGAATTTGCCTCACTATTTCCAAGCACATATGGTCGTTGCGCTCACACAACTTCCGCTCAAAACCGTACTTAGAAGTGCAGACTACACGGGAAGGATAGCTAAATAGGGCACTATCCTAGTGGCTTTTGACATCAAATACATGCCCCGCACTTCGATCAAGGGCCAAGTTCTCGCAAACCTAGTGGCCGAGTTCATAGAGCCTAATTTACCAGAAGTAACGGTAGAGAAGGACATGGATGAAAAATCGGTTGGCATGATTTCTCAACGAGGCCCATCACCCTGAGAAGTATATGTAGACGGTGCAGCGAATCAGAAGGGTTCTGGTGTAAGGCTGGTGTTAATATCTCTAGAGAAGATCATTATCGAAAAGTCAATGAGACTAAACTTCTCGGCCACAAATAATGAGGCCGAGTACGAAGTTTTACTGATGGGAATGGTTATGATTCGAAGAATGGGAGGAAAGTCAATGGAGGTGTTCTCGGACCCGAGATTAGTCGTTGGTCAAGTACAAGGTGAATTTGAGAATGCAGGGATACTTGAGCCGAGTTAAACGTCTGCAGTCGGAGTTCGACTCTTTTAATTTGCTGCACATCCCTAGAAATGGTAATGCACATGCTAATTCTTTAGTCACACTTGCTACCTCTTCGGCGCAAGATTTGCCGAGGGTTATCCACGTCGAGGACCTACATGGACCTATAGAGGCAAGAAGAGAGGTAGAACAAGTTCACCAAATCAAGGTCGAACTCAACTGGATGGGTCCTATAATTAAATTCTTAAAGGAGGATACCTTGCCCAAAGAAAGGGGAAAAGCTGACAAAGTCCGAAGGAAGACAACCAGGTTCTAGCTATCCAAGAACCAGAAACTATGTAAACGTTCCTATTCAAGACCGTACTTATTATGCATGCATCCTGAAGCGGCTAAGTTACTACTGGAAGAGCTACATGAAGGAATTTGTGGGAGCCACACTGGAGGTAGGTCCTTGGCTCACCGAGCCATTACCCAAGGTTATTAGTGGCCGAATATGTAAAAAGAAGCCCATGAGTATGTCAAGAAGTGTGACCAATGTCAACGATTTGCCCCAAACATTCATCAGCTAGGGGGAACCCTTAATCCGCTATCCAGCCCGTGGCCTTTCGCTCAATGGGGCTTAGATATCATGGGTCCATTCCCTAAAGCTGCAGGAAACAGGAAATACCTTCTAGTCGACACAGATTATTTCACCAAATGGGTCGAAGCTGAACCTCTGGCCAACATCAGAGATGTAAATGTGCAAAAATTTGTGTGGAAGAATATTGTTACTCGGTTTTGGATTCCTCATACTCTCATCTCAGACAATGGCCTACAGTTCGATAGCAAAGCATTCAGGAATTATTGTAGTGAACTAGGAATCACAAACAGATACTCCACGCCTGCTTATCCCCAGGGGAATGGGCAAGCATAAGCAGTTAACAAGGTCATAGTTAATGGATTAAAAAAGATACTAGATGATGCAAAGGGCAAATGGGTGGAAGAACTGCCACATGTACTGTGGGCATACAGAACTACATCTTGTAGACCTACTAGAGAGACCCCCTTCTCAATGACCTACGGAGCTGAGACTGTCATACCTCTGGAGACTGTGTTCCCAACTATGAAAACTAGTTCGTTCAGTCCGACCGGCAACAATGAGCTGCTAAAAAAGAGTTTGGATCTGATTAAAGAAAGGAGAGAAAATGCAATGGTCTGATTAGCACATTACCAACAAAAGCTCAGGTAGGGCTATGATGCCAACATAAAGTTAAGGCCTCTAGAACTTGGTGATTTAGTACTCTGGAAAGTTGTGGGAACTGCAAAGAACCCAACTTGGGAAAAGTTAGGACCCAATTAGGAAGGGCCATATCGTATTACTTCAGGAGCTGGCATTGGGACATATTTCTTAGAAGATTTGGATAGTCATGTAATACCACGCCCCTGGAATGTAAACAACCTTAAAATATATTATTATTAATCGAGTCTTTACTTTAATCATTATGCCAATTTATTATGTAAAATTTTTGGACCTTTCCTAAGTGTTTAAACTTAAATCCAATCATGCCAAAGTCCTCGGACCAGATGATATGGGTTAGTTAACACTCGTTTACAAGTCTCCTAAGTGTTTAAACTTAAATCCAATCATGCCTGAAGTCCTCAGACCAGATGATTTGGGTTAGTTAACACTCGTTTACAAGTCTCCTAAGTATAAATTCAATCATGCCTGAAGTTCTCAGACCAAATGATTTGAGTTAGTTAACACTCATTTACAAGTCTCCTAAATGTTTAAACTTAAATCCAATCATACTTGAAGTCCTCGGACCAGATGATTTGGGTTAGTTAACACTCATTTACAATTTTCCTAAGTGTTTAAGCTTAAATCCAATCATGCCTGAAGTCCTCAGACCAGATGATTTGGGTTAGTTAACACTCGTTTACAAGTCTCCTAAGTGTTTAAACTTAAATCCAATCCTGCCTAAAGTCCTCGGACCAGATGATTTGGGTTAGTTAACACTCGTTTACAAGTCTCCTAAGTGTTTAAACTTAAATCCAATCATGCCTGAAGTCCTCAGACCAGATGATTTGGGTTAGTTAACACTCGTTTACAAGTCTCCTAAGTATAAATTCAATCATGCCTGAAGTTCTCAGACCAAATGATTTGAGTTAGTTAACACTCATTTACAAGTCTCCTAAATGTTTAAACTTAAATCCAATCATACTTGAAGTCCTCGGACCAGATGATTTGGGTTAGTTAACACTCATTTACAATTTTCCTAAGTGTTTAAGCTTAAATCCAATCATGCCTGAAGTCCTCAGACCAGATGATTTGGGTTAGTTAACACTCGTTTACAAGTCTCCTAAGTGTTTAAACTTAAATCCAATCCTGCCTAAAGTCCTCGGACCAGATGATTTGGGTTAGTTAACACTCGTTTACAAGTCTCCTAAGTGTTTAAACTTAAATCCAATCATGCCTGAAGTCCTCAGACCAGATGATTTGGGTTAGTTAACACTCGTTTACAATTCTCCTAAGTGTTTAAGCTTAAATCCAACAAAGCCTGAAGTCCTCGGACCAGATGATTTGGGTTAGTTAACACTCGTTTACAATTCTCCTAAGTGTTTAAACTTAAATCCAATCATGCCTGAAATCCTCGGACCAGATGATTTGGGTTAATTGACACTCCTTCATATTTCACCTAAGTGTTTAAACTTAAATCTACTTACGCCCGAAGTCCTCGAACCAAATGATATGGGTTAGTTAACACTGTCTTGTAGTCATTATCAAAGTTTAAATTTAACAAATCATGCCTAAATAACTTCGTCTCATAGTCTTAAATATTGGAATAATCCGAAATCAATACTTAGCAATACTCCTTGTGGATATCCAAGAAAACCTGTAATATCTTCACATCATTCATTACATTCTATGTTTGTTAATAACTCTTGTATGACCTACTTCTTCCAATATGTGAATAAGGTGTTTGCATCACTGGCATGATATCATTGTTAAGTCTGCCTATATTACTGCAGTTACAAGCTATAGTTATTTACAATAATAATGAGTATCATAAGGTATGCAACGAAGACAGTGAGAATAAAGAAAAACGATTTCATTAATCAAAAGAAGGTAGCTCACAATTCCTTACACAGACTAAGTCGGGGAATGATCTTTAAACTCGTAGAGATTCTTGCAAGTTCTGGGTTTGATGATTGAAGAGTTCGATGGATTTAAGTGCTTTAGTTCGCTGGAAAATCTGAGAATCTGCAAAGTAAAGGAGAAAAAACCTCTTATGGGGCTTTATATAGGGACAAACGAAGGGGTAGGAGTCATCCCGCCCAAATTCCAAGGAAGACCACGTCCGTTGGATCAATAATCCACCATTGGATACCAGAGACAAAACGCCGCCTGGAGTAATTAATAGCCCTTTGAGAATACTGAAACGGTAGCAGCAGTTATGAAGCACCTAAATCTATGCTCATACACGTGTGAATTCAGATATTTTTGTACTTTAAGCTTTTATTCTATAACAAATCAAAATCCTATTTTTTCTCCTCAGATCTGAGGGAAAAATTAAAATTTTGAGGGGATATTGTGGGGGGTGAAAGCCCAACCTTATGTATTGGACCTAGGGTCCTATTTAAAGGTTACTGTGTGTCCGAAGAGATGAAAGCGGTTGAGAAGGAGTCCGTATGAAAGAAAGATACCTGTAAATGAAGGGGTACAGTCCGAAGAGAGCACCAGTGGTCCGAAGAGGTCATTCTCCTCGGATGCAAATATTCTTGGTCAAGCAAATATCTGGAGGGTTCGAGTGATCTTCCTAACAACTTCAATGATAAGGATAAGCTTTGGGCATGCCTGGAGATGATAAGAATGGAGAAATATCTAAAAGGAAAAGCTGCTACCACCATATTAAATGCACTGCATCTGCTTTTCTGGCCGCATTAATGTGGAGAAGACCCCTAAACAATGTAATCTCAGCTACCACCACTCACGGAAAGCTGAGGCAGATACTTGACATGATATGTACTCAAGTGGATACGTTGATGAAGAACAAGTGTTTGATGGAGATGATGGGGAAGGATGCTATATAAAGGGAAGAGGCCTCTAATAATGGGGGATAAAAAAAAAATATAATAAAAGAGAAAAAGGAGAAGAAAAAGAAGTTTATTGTAGCTCTAAGAATTGTACTCATCTTTCATCAAATAATATACCTCTTCGAACATCAATTGGAAGGGCTTTTAAGTGTTTTTTTATTTCAGTTCATTCTTGAACACCATAGTTAACTATTGTTTAGTTCACAATCAGCCTAGCTCTTTTGTCCACTCTCTACAAATTCATTGTTCTGGATTCATTGGGCTCATAATCCAAACCTTTTGGGCTTGGGCTACAAATCCTAACCCTACATATCATATAATCATTAGTTTAACATATTTGAACTATTTATCTCTAACAAAGACAAGAAGACGAGGCTTCGTATAGGCAATATAACTCAATGATCTCGTGCTTACGTAAAGATAGATTTTCATCAAATTAAATGTTATTCAAATGTAAATAAAGGAAGCAATTACTGTAAATTTCACAAAGAGAATTAGAAGTAAGATTACCTTTAAGCGTGAAGTACTTGGAGCCTGCTTTACATAAAACAAGCCCTTGAATACCAATGATTGTTGGGAGTATCTCATCCTTTCCTTCTTGCTTTGGTGTCTGATAATATGGTATTTTGGGGAGATAAGACTTATAATTTCCTTCGGGTTTGGTTTTCTCATAGTCTGGTTTAGTGAGAGTAGGCTTATATTCGGGTATTGGTGTGTTATAGTCTGGTTTAGTGGGAGTAGGTTTATATTCGGGTTTTGGTGTATTATAATCGGGTTTTGGAGCAGATCCATAATCGTTTGCAGAGGCAATAACTAGAAGTGACAAAAGAAGCATGGAGGTTGCAAACAAGAAACGTGTAGAAGCCATTTCTGTGTTATGTATGAACAAAAGGGAATGAAGGATATTAGTGCAGTGATGAAGAGGCTACAATATGCATGGCCTTTTATAAGGAGGTTGTTTGATTATGTTAAGAACCTCGCATGAAATAAAATATATATTATTTGAGGGGTTACTTGGATCCACGTACGATAGCAAATGAATAGTAGTCTTTGATAGCACAAAATGATCGTGAATTAATGCTTACCATATTCGGGCTCGAGTCCAATGTGCATGGTATGCGAAAGCTGTAGTAGTCTTAGCACACAGCAAAATTTTCTAATTTTAGAATGCAATTTAATTAATTAATGTCACAGAAGGTAGAGAAAATATTGAAGAATTTATGTTTTTTTTTTTTTAGTAAAGAGAAAAAAAAATTATTAGTATTGGATGTTTTAAGGGAAGAAAAGTGGAAATTGGCATAGGCCTATTTCGGAAGGCAATGGGTAAATTATTGTTAATGACAAAAAATTAAGCTTTTGGGGTTTAAGGGGGGACAATTTATATATGCTGTATGATAAGATTAGTGAATTGTGAATTGTGCAAACTTAAAAATTTATGTATTATTTAACTTTTCTTTTTGAGTGCTTTTGTTTTTGTTTTTGTTTTTTTTTTTTTGTTTTTTTTTTTTTTTTCCTTCCTCTCTCCTTTCTTTTTCAAGGGGAAGTACTTCTGTTTGTTATTGTTTTCTTATTTGAATTGAAAGAAAGACAAAGACAACAAGATCAAGTTTCTTTTTTGTTTATTTATGTATTTCATATGAAAAAAGAAAATGCAAGTCATACTAGGTTAACTTAACTCTCAAAAGACCGAGTAAGAATCATAGGGTTTGCAACCATTTTAAGATGACACTTATCTTTTGATAAGTCAAGATGACACATATCTAACTTGAACTCAATCGACCCGATCCATTTGCCAAGTCTAGGGTAGGAGGGTTTTCTTAAGGCATTGTACTCTTGCTTATCCATGAGATAATGTACAATGTTCATGGTCTCGATATAGCCCTAAAGTTCTAAACATCAATAAGTAGTGGTGGCATAGTCTAATCATTTTCTAAAATTTCTAGTTGAGATTTGATGATGCACAAAAATCGTCAGGGAGCTAATAATCCTAGACTGCTCTGATGGGTACCTGAAGAACAAAAAACCAATAATCTAACAAAGAGCACTGGTGTGGTATCAGCCAAGGACTCTCTAAAGATCAAGTTAGTAAATAAGAAATCTCTAAGAACTCTATAGTGAGAGAACTAGGGAATTTTTTGCATACCTGCAAGAGGAGAAAATCTGATGCTTATATGGTGGGGAGTAGTGAATAAAGATCCCTTGGACGTAAGAACCTTTCCATGTAAAGAAGATCTGTGGCTAGGGTTTCCGAGATTTTAGGGAGTCTTTTCCATAATGGAAAGATATGAACGCGTAGCAAGGTCTCCAGACATGATGCGCAAGATATTTCCTTTTTTTGGGGATTTATGCGTGCAGATCACGTAAAGGACTATGGGACCCACCACTTTTGTTCGTCAACTTGGCCAATCATCCGTTAATATGCAGAACAGATTGGGATTTGTCCAACCGTCGGCTTCCAATCGTCATCTGTCTCCATCTAGAGCTATGCCAGGCTGGAGGGGCCGCGACAGTAGAGGAGATGATAGCCTAGATGGAGACAATTCTAGACGGAGAGGATGGTCTTGATGGAGAGAGGTCAATCCAGACGGAGAGAACTATCTTGATGGAGAGAAAATGTTTTATGGTCAGACGAACACCTACGAAAATGCCCTCATCAAGATTGACCAATATTCCCAGATTAAATCATGTCTACAAATGTATAGCCATTGATGAAGTGTGAATTCGTCAGTCAATGAATGCAGACAGGGACGATCTTGGGCCTCTTGCAAAGATGTTTTCTCAAGGACGGTTATCGGTGTGGTGCCTGCCACAACGTCTCCAATGCTAAAGTTAGTGTCAAGAATTACTCAAGAATAAGCAATCAAATAGTATCAATCTCAATATGTTCATACCTTTGCTTTGGGAGAGTGTGAGGGATTTATATATGTTGTTGTAGGCTCTAGCCGTTGGGTAATTATGGTGGTTTAATTTCCCTCTGGGTAACGTTTTCTGGCCTCATCATGTGGCTTTAATTTTGTTCCAACGGTCTGTCCGACTGGTTTTGTAACCGTCCCTGTCATTTACTGATGGTATTGAATGAAATGTTGTCCCCGTCAGTAAAGTGTCTTCTCGTCATTGAAGGCTTTCCTCGTCGGTCCAGCTTACCTCTTCCATGATTTACTTCGTCAGTCCCATCAATTGCCCCCGGATTCCATGGTCGTCATGACATGTCGTGTTGACCAAGGAAGGTGAAAGGTTTCTGGGCAGTAGGCGGTTGGGTTTTTGAGCCGTATTTAATGAGCTACGGCGGTTCCTTTTGGGTTGTGGCCCACGTGGCACCTTTTGATTGGGGGAGATAATGCTTCACATGATGAGTCTCCTTGATTTTCCCGCTGGTTTTTCAGCTTCCCAATCTTTGGTTTTAAACTTCCTCTCTTCTCATTATTTTCTTTTCACTTTTTCGAAAAAGCTCCTCCATTATTGCTCTGGTTCTCATCTTCTCTGCCTTTCTTCCCAGCGATTTTTTCTGCGCAGTGCCACGGTTTTCTTCTCCGAGGTATGTCCTTCTTTTTGGCTTTCTGTTTATCTTGCTTATTTCTGTCGTTGTAAATTTCTGATCTTTTATTTCTTCTTTCCTTGCTGTTTCTTCTTTGTTTGTCTTCTTTTTGGCTTTGGGGTACCTTAGGCCTTTTATTTTCTTTGTTTTCTAGCTTTCCATGTTCAGTAGCTTAGGTCAGATTGCCCTTCGATTTCATTCCTTTTTGCTCGATTAGGGGGGGCTTTAGGAACTTTTCCTTACCTTGAAAACTTTGTTTACGAGGGCAATAGTTTGGCCGTCGTGCTGGCAGATTTACTGCCTCTTCTACATCAATCCGTTGAGTGGTTTGAAAAATTAGTGAAGGAGAGGACGATGTTAGAGGTCAGGTCTAGCGAACTTGAGACTGGGTTATTGTCTAGCGATAACCCAGTAGAGGAAGATACAACCCATTCTACCCCTCGAGAGGTTAGGGCTTTTTATGCTTTGGAGGAGGAGTGTGGGTTGGACGTGGAAACCCTAGGTAGATTTAGGACAGATTTCAATTCCCAGACAGGGATAGGGTTCGTCTACCTGGTGAGAGGGATCGGGCCTGTCACTTCTTTCCCGGCGAGGTATGCTTCTATGAATCTGCCTTCGTCTATGGATTGAGGTTCCCGATCCATCCCTTCTTCATGGAGCTTTTAGACCGTTTTGGTATTGCTCCCGGGCAGCTAATGCCCAACTCGTGGAGGATCTTGGTGAGTTGTATAGGGATTTGGCTGGCAGCCAATGACGGGGACATGCTCAGGGTGGACGAGCTTCTCTATCTTTACCATTTGAAGGCGTCCAAGGAACATGAGTATTATGAATTGGTGCCCTGGGAAAGAAGGACTAGGATCGTCAAAGGTTTGCCGTCCTCTTTCAGGTACTGGAAGTCCAGGTTCTTCTTTGTGTCCGGGGACGATTTTAAGACACCCTCGGGCGAGTTGTGGGGTGATCTCTCGAGGTTACATCGGCGGTGGGAAACCCCGACTTTAGGTGCGTCAATATTTCTTCTTTGTTTCTTGAATTCCGTTGTGTTTACTATTATGGCTGCTAAACCCACTTTCTCTTTTTTTTTTTTTTTTTTTTTTTTTTTTTTTTTGGTTTTTTTTTTTTTTTTTTTTTTGTTTTTTTTTTTTTTTTTTTTTTTGTTTTTTTTTTTTTTTTTTTTTTTTTTTTTTTTTTTTTTTTTTTTTTTTTTTTTTTTTTTTTTTTTTTTTTTTTTTTTTTTTTTTTTTTTTTTTTTTTTTTTTTTTTTTTTTTTTTTTTTTTTTTTTTTTTTTTTTTTTTTTTTTTTTTTTTTTTTTTTTTTTTTTTTTTTTTTTTTTTTTTTTTTTTTTTTTTTTTTTTTTTTTTTTTTTTTTTTTTTTTTTTTTTTTTTTTTTTTTTTTTTTTTTTTTTTTTTTTTTTTTTTTTGTTTTTTTTTTTTTTTTTTTTTTTTTTTTTTTTTTTTTTTTTTTTTTTTTTTTTTTTTTTTTTTTTGTTTTTTTTTTTTTTTTTTTTTTTTTTTTTTTTTTTTTTTTTTTTTTTTTTTTTTTTTTTTGTTTTTTTTTTTTTTTTTTTTTTTTTTTTTTTTTTTTTTTTTTTTTTTTTTTTTTTTTTTTTTTTTTTTTTTTTTTTTTTTTTTTTTTTTTTTTTTTTTTTTTTTTTTTTTTTTTTTTTTTTTTTTTTTTTTTTTTTTTTTTTTTTTTTTTTTTTTTTTTTTTTTTTTTTTTTTTTTTTTTTTTTTTTTTTTTTTTTTTTTTTTTTTTTTTTTTTTTTTTTTTTTTTTTTTTTTTTTTTTTTTGTTTTTTTTTTTTTTTTTTTTTTTTTTTTTTTTTTTTTTTTTTTTTTTTTTTTTTTTTTTTTTTTTTTTTTTTTTTTTTTTTTTTTTTTTTTTTTTTTTTTTTTTTTGTTTTTTTTTTTTTTTTTTTTTTTTTTTTTTTTTTTTTTTTTTTTTTTTTTTTTTTTTTTTTTTTTTTTTTTGTTTTTTTTTTTTTGTTTTTTTTTTTTTTTTTTTTTTTTTTTTTTTTTTTTTTTTTTTTTTTTTTTTTTTTTTTTTTTTTTTTTTTTTTTTTTTTTTTTTTTTTTTTTTTTTTTTTTTTTTTTTTTTTTTTTTTTTTTTTTTTTTTTTTTTTTTTTTTTTTTTTTTTTGTGGTGGGACCTATTGGCTTTTAAGTTTCTACTTTCTTGTTTCTAAAATTAAAAGAAAAAAAAAAGTTTCAACCTTCTTAATTCTCTTTTGCGAATCCTTTTTTCTCTTTTTTTGACCAATTGCCTTTTAAGCTTGAAGTTCAATGCTTTTTTGGTAAATCTCTCTTCATTTTTTTTTTCCTTTTTCTTTTTTAGGAGTAGCTCTTTTCGTAATCTTACTATCATTCTTTTCATCATGCTTAAATCTTTTTCTTTTTTAGGAGTAGCTCTTTTCGTAATCTTACTATCATTCTTTTCATCATGCTGAGTGAAGATTAAATTATGAGTCTACTATTATATATATATATATATATATGAGTACTAAAAACCTTCAGATGCTTAACTCTAAATTCTAAATCAAGATTTTCAGACCCGAACCGTTCATTGAACCGTAAAAGAGAGAGGTTTAAGGTTTTTGAGGTCGAACCAAGGTCAAACCGGGGTCGAACCGTGATCGAACCAGAGTTGAACCGTGATGACGTCATAATTAATTTAATAATTAATTAAATCCTAAATATAGATATTAAATTTATAAAACTAGCAAAATTGACAATATATCTATATATGTGAGGGAAATTTAATGATTTTCAAGTATATATTTAATAATTAAATAAGAAAGTTAATAAAATAAAATAATAACCATGAAAACATTAAAATTTATGATTAATTTTGGAAGTAAAGTTGAATATTTTTGAAGGATTTTAATTATATTTTTTTTAATTCCTTGTAAGAGATGTATAATTTAATTAAGTAGAATAAAATTGTGTTAAGTTGTTTTTTGTTTTTTTTTTTTAAATGCTAAGGGGTTGGACCGCACGGTTCTTGCCACCGGTTCGTGCGGTCCAATCCTGGTTTTAGGGGTTCATGGAATTAACAAAAAATCTGATTCTTTATGCTTAAAAAATCGGTTTTCATCTCAGTTCCTGGTTTTCTCGGTCCAACCGTCCGGTCCGGTCCGGTTCTGAAAACCTTGATCTAAATTCTAATTGGCTATTCTTTGAAGGAGAGGTCATATTTTCTACAATTTAAACGTAATTGTTTAATATATATGTTTGGATTATTCTTTGCCTAGAATTTGTACAAGTTCTATATAAAAAGCAAATATAAGATTATGTACAATAAATAATCCAGATATCGTATAAGTGATAATATTATTATTATTATTATTTTTAAAATTTTAAAGAGAGTTTCAACCTATGGTGTCTGTTCTTGATGATATCTCTTTATCATTAGACCAAAATGCTAATCAATTTATGATGTAGGCGATGATTGAACTTTAGATCTCTTATACAACCATCAGAGACTTTACTAGTTAAGCTAATTGGAACCTACAAGTGATAATATTATTCGAATTAAACATGGATGTATTTGCGTAAAGATACGGTCTTGAAGAGAAGGAAGTGTGATGAGTACTGTAGGAAGAAAATAAACTTTAAAAGAAGATTGCCGCGCAAATAATCTAGATTGATTGCAGGATGTTACTAGCTGTCGATTTGATGTATTAGAACTACTAACATCTACTACTTAATATTTGTTATGAAAATGTTGTTCACATAGTGTTACTCTTAATTTTTGTTGCTCACATAGTGTTACTCTTAATATTTGTTATGAAAATGTTGTTCACATAGTGTTACTTAGAAAGAAAAAAAAGAAGAAGAAAAAAAGAAGAGAAGTGTTAATTCATAACAATTTTACAACAAATCTTAAGTGGCAAGTTGTTACTAGCTATTTCAACGGAAAAAAAAAAAAAAAAATTCAGTGATAGATAGATTAGAACTACTAACAACTTATGACTTCCTTTAAAAAAATGGTCCAGTTAATGTATGCTTTTAAGGGGTATATTTGTGCTCTTAGAGTGTATATTACTATTTATGAGAAACTAAAAAGACCGTGAAAAAAGTTAATCACTTCTTCATTTTTCTATAAAAAGGTTTTAAAAATGGTTTACTAATAATGTATACCCTAAATCTTCTCCCAAAAAAAAGAAAAAAAAAATTGTATACCCTAAATATATATGAAAAAAAAAAAGACCACTTAAAATTTATTGTGAAAATATTATTCACGTGTAACATATCTTTTTGTTTTTAGAATCCAAACTACATTAACTCCAAAAGAAAAAATATTTAAGGCACATGAAAGTCAAAAATAACCAAATGAACTAAGTCTGATGGAATAGACTCCATCCAAACGTCTAAAAAAAAGGAGTTTCTCGCCCTCCTAGCTAAAATATGAGCTATAGGATTGCTGCCTCCTAAAATGAGAAAAAGAATGAGGTCGGAAAAAACTTGAAGTAGACTAAATGTCTTTAATGATGTGCCCGATGGCAGCATGAGAAGAGCTCGCATTATTTAGAGCTTTCACTAATATCTCTGAATCCCCTTCAAACACGGACTGATTGAAACCAAGCTCTGCTGCAAAAAGGACTGCTCATCGCATCGCTAAAGCTTCCAATAAAGTTATAAAACCATTGAGTGAGGTAAAGGTATTTTCTTGGCAAGAGTAACCATGAACCCACCTTTATCGTTCCGGATTAGAACTCCTAACCCGGCCTCACTTACATCTCCAAACACTGCCCCATCGTAATTTGTTTTATACTCACCACGATCCGGGGGCTTCCACTTAGTCTGTCTAGACCGATGGTTTGTGGGAGAAGCTAGATTTCGGTTCTGAAAATCAGAGAACAGAATGCTTGCTGTGCCGATGATGGTTTGGGGCTACATAAATTTTTCATTGTTTTTGAGTTTGTTTCTCCGAGTCCAAATGTACCAGGCCACTGCTGCAAACAACTCCAGATTTTTGGGTTGCCTTCCTATCAGACTGACCAGATCCGTAAAGGTGCTGGTGCCAAGATAATCTCGACGAACTCCATCAAACATCGGGTTCCAGATTTCATGGACTTTCTCACACCCCCAAAGAGCATGCAGGGAATCTTCTTGAGCTTGATCACACTGCGAGCATATAGAAACATCCAGAATTTCCCTATGTTGCTGATTCACCAAGGTTGGCAACGCCTCAAAACAAGCACGCCATAAATGATTTTTTAATCTTGTTTGGGATTCTAAGTTTCCACACCTGAGTCCAGAAATTTCTTGAGTCAGTAACATCTAAGGCCGAAGCTTTGTCTCTGTTATCCTTTTCACAAAGTAGCTGATATCCTATTTTTATTGAGTATGTCCATTCCTTTGTTCTTGGCCAAATCAGGCAGTCATCTTGGCTTGTTCGGCAAAGTGGTATAGCTTTAATCTTCTGAGCTTCAAAAGGTGAGAAAAACTCATCAATTTTGGAATTGTGCTAGCCACCTGTATTAAGATCAAACAAGAAAGAAACAGATTTGTTAGCTAGAAAATTGTTCCTAGGGGATATAATCCTGTTAGGGATTTCCCTCGGAATCCAATTTTCATCATAGATATGGACTGATCTTCCATCCCCAATTCTCCACATCATACCATAGGCTATCATTGATCTTGCTTTAAGAATACTTTGCCATGCATAAGATCCTGTTGAGACCTTGGCCTCAAAGATCGAACTAGTAGGAAAGAATTTCACCTTGAAGACTCAGTAAAACAGAGAGGATTTGTCATGAACAAGTCTCTACACTTATTTTGCAAGCATTGCCTAATTAAAATTTTCCAAATCCTTGAAGTCCATTCCTCCAACATTTTTTGGTTGATACAATAATTCCTAGCTCTTCCAATGAATTTTCCTTTGCTCACCCTGTTGTCCCCTCCAAAACTTCCGAATTAACATCTCTATCTCATGACAAAGACCAATGGGGAGTTTGAAACAACTCATCACAAAAGTTGGGATAGCTTACACCACAACTTTTAGTAAAATTTCTCTACCTACTTGGGATAATAACTTTTCCTTTCAACCCTGCAATTTATTCCAAAATCGCTCCTTAATGTAGATTAGGCTTGCTTTCTTATTTCTCCCCACTATTGCTGGTAAACCCAAGTATTTTTCATATTCTTTTATTTTCGAAACCCCAATAGATTTTGTATTTTCTCCTTTCGACCATCTAAGACATACTAAAAAATATGGTAGTTTTTCTCTATTTTAATTATTTCCCTGAAGCTTTTTCGTACAATGATAACAATCCTTGAATAGTATTCAGTTCATCCAAGTTTGCATGACAAAATAATAAGCTATCATCAGCAAAAAATAAATGAGAAATGCGAGGACGATTCTTACAAAGAGAGAAGCCTCTGATTTTATTGTCTCCTGCTACCTTCTGAAACATCCTGTTGAGGCCTTCAGAACAAAGAAAAAAAGATTCAAAGAAAGAGGATCCCCTTGCCTGATCCCACGAGATGGTTTAATGTTCGATTTTGGCTCCCCATTAACTAATATTGAGTATGACACTTGTGCAATCATCGGCCCATTGCAAGATGGCCCATGGGCTAAAGATTGGAGAGGAGTTATTTGTTGGGCCTATTTTGTGTTGCTCGGCCCAGGGTACCATGGACTACACGGACCTCGGGGCACGATGATGCTCAGAGTTCGTTCCAAGGCACCTCGGTAATGCCTTGGAGAAGGTCGTCACCGAGCACTGTTTGGCGTTTATCACAAGTTCCAAGGTTGACATACCTGTTTCCAAAGTGGGGTATCCCTCCATCAGGAATAATCCTAAAGTGACCTACCAACACGAAAAATCATGAGGTGCAATCATAATTAACCCACTAAGGGACCCTATAAATAGGGAAAGAGAAGAGGAAGTAGGGGTTAGACACTAAGGAACAAGAGAGTTAGGGAGGAAGAGAGAAAAACTGAGAGCAAACCAGCTTGGGAAGAAGGTAGGCAATTGAATTTCAGGTATAGACTTTCGCCTTTGGGAGCTTCTTATTGTAGGATATCCATACATCCACCACAATAAGTAAATTGTGAGCCTAACATAGCAATTAGCCCATTAACTAAGATAAGGGCATGCACAACATTGAACCAATCCATTCAAAAATAAGGGATATCCACTTGAGCCCATAAATAAACATAATAAAAAATTAAGTCATGAACTGGCGTGTGTAGACACCACATTTTGTACCCTTTACAACTTGGGCCCCCGTTCCTCAATGATACTGAATTCTAAGGCCCAAAGTTGGTTAAAGGCCCAATTAGATTCTAAATTGACTTGAGAAATGTTAAAATGGAAAATATAATTTTTTATGAGCAAATAAATCTATTTTTAGGAAAATAAAGGCCAAGGAAACCCTCGCCCTGTGTTTGCAGGCAAGGACTTACGTACGCAAGTTTGATGCATGTGTACACAGGCACGGACATACGCATGTAGCTAGGGTTCCAGAAACCTATGAAAGACAAGTTTTCTGCATTAAAGATTGAGATTTGGAATGAATCCCATATCGTTTGGGAGCTGTTTCAAACCCTCATTTTTCAACTATATAAAGCCTTATATGGTATATTTCAAAAATGCAAATAGAAAATCCTAAGGGAAAACCTAATATTAACTAGAAATAGTATATCAAAGAGGGAGTTTTTCACAAAATATCCTCAAGTCAACTTTCTTTTAATTGAGACATTTTTTGGTCTTGATCTTTCGAGTTTAAGATTACTAATCACTTTTGTATTTGATTGTGAATAGATAGACTAAGGGGAACGGTCAAAATCAAGCTTGAAAAGCTTCTTGTTTGAGGTATCGAGTTCTAAACTTTTTCTTTTCATTTCTTCTTTTTGATGATGTTTTAATCTATTTTCTTGCTTTGTTCATATGTTAATATGTTTGTTTAGTTTAGATTTATGCTGTTTTCTTTTCTAAAGAATGTTAGGTTGTTAGATTTGTAGTTTTAAAGTTCTGCTCTATTCTGTGTTCTTGTTTTCTGGGTTACGGTTCTTCAGAATGTGTCTACGTGTGCCTGCTTCCTACATGCGTACGCAGGCTCAAAATATGCGTACTTATACAACTGGCCTACGTACGCATACAACTAGCCTACGTACGTGGGCCTATGTATGAGCACGCATACTTGTGCCCTGAAATGCTAATTTGAATTTTCTGCTTTTGTTTCTTTATTTCTACATAATATGCCCTTTGTTTTAACCTTTTTGTAATGTTTTTAAGTCTCTGTTCCTCTGTTTAAATACTTGTTTGCCTTTAAAATGCTAGATTAGGGTTTTCTCTTATGTTTTCTTTGTTTTACCATGAACATGCATATAACATGATCATGCATTATTGCCATGGGTGCTGTGATGCAGTGAGGTAAGTCATGCATTCACATGAACTTGCATTTTGATGATGAGTATGTTTATTTGATGCTTGATTTCATGTCTAGATGTTTAGGATATATTTGATGATTGATACCTTGTTGCCATGCCCACGTTTTTGCCTTGATTTGTTTGCTGCCTTGGATGAGATGATTACCATGATAGATGTATGCTAGGATTTGTGATGGTATGAGAAGCATGATAGATGTTTGTTAGGGTTTGGGATGAAATGCCATGTTGTTTGCTTAGATGTATGCTAGTGTGTGTGAGAGTATAGAATGCAATATTGATGTGCCTTTAATGAGATTAATACGTAAGACACAATGAGTGGAAGTCGACCCATAGGTTAGGCAGTTTTGGGTGCCTAACACCTTTCCAAAATTGTACCTAAACTTCAAACCCATACTTTGGTAGTAAGATCAGTCCTTCTACATAATGGTGTATCTTCATGGTTCCTAGACCATAAAATTAGGTGGTGACTCCTTTTCTCCGCCTTGGTCCACTCGACTGAGGTGTACTTCCCAAGAGGTGCACCCATTATTGAGTGTTGCACCCACAATGTGCTCTTATCATATCGTTGTAGCATAACAAGATGCTTATTGAAACTCCATGGCTCGCCATCAAGGATCTTTTCCACTTCTTGCTCATTATCAAAAATAAAGAAAATAATGTGATCCCCCACATTATGAACTTTAAAACCATTGATTGACTTCCATATTGAACTAAAGGTCTTCACAATTGCTTTAGTGTTTAAGGCACACTTTGTCAAAAACTTCACAGCAATGACAAAATCTGAATTGCTTTTCTCCTTATTCAGATGTACCCTACCCCCTTCACGGTTATTAAGGGAAAGAGTACTCCAATGCTTTGTCAAACTCTCCATTACATAGCAAGAATTGAGCTACACTACGTAAGCAATGCAAGCAGGGACGGACCCAGAAGGGGGGCAAAGGGGGCCCGGGCCCCCCCTGGGCCTAAAAAAAAAAAAATTTTACTAGCTAAAATTTTCTTTAAAAAAAAAGAAAAGAGTTTGGGCCCCCCCTCAATTTTAGCTGGGGCCCCCCTCCCAAAATTATGAACCCCTACATTCCGGCCAGCCCATGACCCATGTAAAAAAAAAAAAAAAAAAAAAAACAAACAAACAAACAGACTCAGCCGTCCTAAACCAACCCAAACAGAGAAGCAAAAAAACGAAAGAAAAAAAAAGAACAAAAACGAAAAGGAAGGAAATGGAACTTGAGAGCCCATCAGATTCCGGCCAGCCCATGGCCCATGAAAAAAAAAAAATAAATAAATAAATAAAGCAAAACAAACTCAGTAAGAGGACCAAAACCAACCCAAACGGAGAGCTAGAGAAGCAAAAAAACGAAGGAAAAAATAGAACAAAAAAGAAAGGAAAGGAAAGTGAGAGCCAGAGGCGAGAGAGAGAGTGAGAGACCCACCCCGATCCCGTGACGCCGCCGCCGCCGCTGACGCCACACCGTGTCGCTGTGGCCTGTGAGTCTGTGACGATTGCGAGAGCGAGACGCCGAGAGGCCCGAGACCCATCTTGATCTGTGACGTCATGTCGCTGTGAGTCGCCCGAGACGCCGTGTCGCTGTGAGTCTGTGACGATTGCCGTCGTCATCGGTTGCTCAAGACCCACTTGTCGCCACCGCTCACAGGTATTTAAGCCTTCAAAACTTAATAAATATAAAATGTTTGTTTGTGTTTTTGCTGAGAATCTGAACTGAACTGTGCTTGTTTGTGTGCTTGTTTGTGTTTTTGCTGATGAACTGAACTGATGTGGCTACGGCTGCTACCTGTGGTGTTTTTTTTTTTTTTTTTNTCAGGACAAGAAGATGCAGTTCGACTTGCAAGGCTTCTGCATGCCAAGTACAGAATCATTGCATACTCTTGGGCAGCTAAACACCATAATTTTATAGTAGTTAACTTTTTTATTGATTTCCTTCCCTCATTTTGTAGGTTCATTGTGCCAATGAAAAATGGGGACCTCGATAGCAAAGGGCTTCTTGCTAGTATAATTCAAGCTGAGGGAACAATAGAATCATTTAAGGTCTCCATTCTTTCACTCAATTTTAAAGACTAGATCACTCTATGTGTAAAGTTTTTTTTCTTCATGATTTATTTACTACACTAGTATATCATATCAAATAACACCGCATTCCATCCTTTTTTCCCTTCTTTTTTTGTTTGGGGGGGAGAGGGGTTGGTTGTGGTTTTTCTTTTGCCATAGAAGTAAGTTCATATTATAAGTTGAATGTGACCAGCATAGCCCTACCATTTCCACATCTTGCCCAGGTCTTGCACAGTACAAAGGTAGTCTGTCTTTCTTCCTTAATTTTTTTTTTTTTTTCTTAGGCAAGCTATGGTAGTGTGTTGATAGAGCACCGATTCTCCTAAAGATTTAAGCTGTTAGGAAATGGTGAATTTAATAACTTAAACATTATTCTAACACCCCCTCTCATTTGTGGGCCTATAATCCCCCTTGATAAGTGGAGCCCACAACATGTGGGATTTTTTGAACTTTTTAAATGGGAGGTAGAGTGGAGATAGGGTTCGAACTTTGGACCACTTACTATAATACCATGGCAAATTACTGATTGTCCTAAAATCTTAAACTGTTAGGAAATTATGAATTTGTTCGCTTGACTATTTTTCTAACTTGTATAATAATTTATGCTTCTGAACAATATTGTTGCTTCTTTTTTATTAAATTTTCTGCTGCTCTAGACATAATAGCAGTGGAAACCTTTTTAACCTTTTTCTAAGTCTAATTTGTGGTTGTACCAAATACTTTCTGTTAAAATGTGGCTTGAATAGTTGAATTTAAGAATGAGGTTCACCAGCGCACGTGATGTGCATCCCATAGGATTGTTCTCCCTTAGTCAGACTGGTTTATTCTTTTTCTGCTTGGTGTGGCACGTAATGGTAGCTGACTTTTGGGGCTTGAGTTTTGTCAGAGTGCATTTGTGCCACTTTGTAATCTCTCTATTTTCCTAGTGAAACTTTCTCCTTGACACCATCTGTGGACGTAAGCCTAATACCAAACCATGTAAATTTGTCTTCCTTGTGCTATTGTTTATTCTATTTTGCATAAACCCACTTTTGTTGGCTACACTTACAACAAATAGGTATCAAGTCTCCTCTATCTCAACATTTTCCAAATGTTTGATAACCATGTTGAGTTAGTCAAAGTTGAGGGTTTATGCCATTTATTCAAGCCTCAAATTTGTCTTTTCCCAATTTCTATGCATTTATGAACTTTTTACTATTTTACTTTACAACTACCTCAGGAGATGACAAAGACTACTTCCACGTGGTAAACTTGTTGCTTTGTCAAATAAAATGAGTTATGCTAGGAAAGGTGAGACATAGATCGGATATCACATTGGAATTGATGTTGTGATTCTGAGAAAGAGAGGAGAGAGTGAGAAAGTGGAAACACACATAAATTAATGTTGTTTAGTCCTTATAATTCTAACATGTCTAACATTATAATAGAGCCATGTCTCACCTCTCATTTTCAGATATGGTTTCCAATGGGAGTTTCAAGGGAATACAAAGTGGATTTATGAATCCAATTAAGTTCTCTTTGCTTTCATTTGAAGACGGTGTAACTTTATAACTCTTGTTTCAACCGGAGATCAGTTTGAGGTAGATCGGGGGAGTTGGTTATGGCCTTTTGAGTCCATAGTTTTTTTAAAATCAATCTTGAAATTTGATTATTGCAGTAATTAGCTCTGTTTCAATTGATGAATGTTTGAGGGATAGTGGGACACGAAATTCTAGCATTTCTGTATGGTATTTTCACAAAAAATTACTTACCAAAAAAAGCCTCAAAATTTGATTATTGCAGAATTTCTCTCATCTTTGCTTATTTCTCATTTTTTTGTTAAACACTGTTAGAAACTTAGATATATTTATCCTGCAATTGTGACAAGTAACTGAGAATTGAATTGTTTTCTAATGCAGGAGCTATTGTCAAAGGAAATGCCAGATGTTCAGGTATTAGAGCCTACTCCTGGTATACCACTAGAAGTCCAGTCACCCTCATATCTTCCCTAGTGCATCCATATATGTTTACTGAATAAATGAAACTACCGTATATTTAGATGATGTACATATTAATTCATTTGTGTATTTTGTATTTCCTATGCACATAATTTGTCTATTGTTAAAGAACTATAGTCTATCCAAATAAAAGAATAGAATGTTAGTGATCCTCTGATATGCAGACATGTATGATGTTTGATATTTTGGAAGTCAGGTAGGATCTTAATCTTTGATGCAGGACAAACCAAAACAATGTAATAGAAAAAAAAAATAAAAAACAGGAAAAGAAAGATAGAAAACCTAGGAGTCAGTACCAGCTAATTAGAAGAATTTCACGAGAAATTTATGATTAATTCGGATTGTGTCTTACAAAACTGAACCTAGGGTTCTTAAACTGACTTTCAAAAATTTACTTTGCTTGTAAGAAAAGAACTTGGACTCATAAACCAAATGAGGAGCTACTCAAGAGAGTATTCGTTGTGTGTAATTAGTGAATCTATTGCGCAGGATTCCTAGTCTGCAAGTCTCCTACTCAAGTCAATCTGAAACACGCTTGTTCTGTACCCCGAATGTATTCTGTGATTCACCATCTCTTTTTTGTTTTTAGGATGAACGATTGATATCCCTTCGTCCTAATTCCTTCTAGTATTCATTGCTTCATCTGCATTCACGTGTTCTGACCATGAAAATAAGAATTTTGTAGGTAATAAGCTTCTCATGAACATGGTGACGGTTACCTTTTCATTTGCTTCATCCATTTACAACATATCTTTATTAAACCTACTCACATGGTCTTGTAAAGGTTCTCCCATATTCTTTTCTTCATATTGTAAATGTAAGTGGCTTGTCTCCAATGTCTTCGATCCTAATGAAGTGAATAACAAATAAGTTTCTCAACTTGGCGAATGAACCTACTTTCCCAAGCTTCAGCTTGTTGAACTGTACTTTGGTTGAACCCTTAAAGTAATTTCGAATTCTTTTCATATGATATCGTTAGGAACAACCTTGAGGCATTTTTTAATTTTGGGGATAAAGGGCAAATCTTTGTTATGCACCAAGTCATCTACTGCTGTAGAAATCTTCCTTTTCATGGCTTCAACTATCACGCCTTTCATCTCTCTAGAGTCTAGACAACTTGTCCAATACGAAGACATTTATGATTCTTCTGACTGATGGCGATGACTTTTGAGGCTAGGCCTTAACTTCATGATGGTGGCTTCCGTGTGGCTCATCATTCCTTTCAAGCTCGTCATATTCTTCTTCATTAATGTCGTGTGGAGGAATTCCCTAAGGAGGGAGAAGACTCTGCGTCAAGTCTTGGTTTTGATGCACCAGTTGTTGCACGCTCTGGACTGAATCAAGTGTGTCACGTATTGTTCAAGTGTAGATACTCTTGATGGATCGTTCTAAAGCATTCTGGCTCTTTGCCGGCCTGGTGGTGGTGTTTTGGTGAGTGTCCACTGAACGTGTTTGAGCTATACAAACTTTATCATTGAAAAATATTCGATTCCCACAAATGGCGCTAACTAAAGACTTGGTTGGGTTTCACAGAAGACTCGAAGAGTGGATTCTTACAAATGAAGTCAACTAAAAGACACACACAAGTGTTGGCCACCAATGCTTCGATGCTTAAGTCAGTCCTAGTGTGTTATTGAAAGGAGAATGGATATATTTTTTAGGTAGGGTTTTTTTTTTTTTTTAGTGCGTACTTCGTTTTTGGATTTATTTTCTTTTTATAGTTTTTTTTTTTTTTGGGTAGTTATTAATGAAAACGATTATGGCACAAAATCGTATTTTCAACGCATGATTTTAGTTGTTTTTTACTCGTGTGAATGGACAAGTTGGTGTCTCTAATCAATGCTACCCTAATGGAAAACAGTTTTCTTAAATTACTCTCCATGCTGAATTTATCATTATCCTCACTTGATTGTCTAAAGCAAATTACTTTACTGAGCTGTTCTTCTTCTTCTTCTTTTTTTTTTTTTAAGAGAGCGAGAATTCAATGGTTGAGTTGAGCAGAAGATGCTGCGTAGTTGGATACTGAGCACATATGTACCATTTTGTTAGGAAAAACAAAAACAAGAAACAAAAACGTAATGGGTATATCCATACATGGTAATGCCTTTTTGCTGTTGCTGCTGCTGCTGTTGTTTTTTGTTTTTTGTTTTTTTTTTTGTTTTTTGTTTTTTGTTTTGTTTTTTGTTTTTGTTTTTGTTTTTTGTTTTTAGTTTTTAGTTTTTTTTTTTTTTTTTTTTGTTTTTTGTTTTTTTTTTTTTTTTTTTTTTTTTTTTTTTTTTTTTTTTTTGTTTTTTTTTTTTTTTTTTTTTTTTTTTTTTTTTTTTTTTTTTTTTTTTTTTTTTTTTTTTTTTTTTTTTTTTTTTTTTTTTTTTTTTTTTTTTTTTTGTGGTGGGACCTATTGGCTTTTAAGTTTCTACTTTCTTGTTTCTAAAATTAAAAGAAAAAAAAAAGTTTCAACCTTCTTAATTCTCTTTTGCGAATCCTTTTTTCTCTTTTTTTGACCAATTGCCTTTTAAGCTTGAAGTTCAATGCTTTTTTGGTAAATCTCTCTTCATTTTTTTTTTCCTTTTTCTTTTTTAGGAGTAGCTCTTTTCGTAATCTTACTATCATTCTTTTCATCATGCTTAAATCTTTTTCTTTTTTAGGAGTAGCTCTTTTCGTAATCTTACTATCATTCTTTTCATCATGCTGAGTGAAGATTAAATTATGAGTCTACTATTATATATATATATATATATATGAGTACTAAAAACCTTCAGATGCTTAACTCTAAATTCTAAATCAAGATTTTCAGACCCGAACCGTTCATTGAACCGTAAAAGAGAGAGGTTTAAGGTTTTTGAGGTCGAACCAAGGTCAAACCGGGGTCGAACCGTGATCGAACCAGAGTTGAACCGTGATGACGTCATAATTAATTTAATAATTAATTAAATCCTAAATATAGATATTAAATTTATAAAACTAGCAAAATTGACAATATATCTATATATGTGAGGGAAATTTAATGATTTTCAAGTATATATTTAATAATTAAATAAGAAAGTTAATAAAATAAAATAATAACCATGAAAACATTAAAATTTATGATTAATTTTGGAAGTAAAGTTGAATATTTTTGAAGGATTTTAATTATATTTTTTTTAATTCCTTGTAAGAGATGTATAATTTAATTAAGTAGAATAAAATTGTGTTAAGTTGTTTTTTGTTTTTTTTTTTTAAATGCTAAGGGGTTGGACCGCACGGTTCTTGCCACCGGTTCGTGCGGTCCAATCCTGGTTTTAGGGGTTCATGGAATTAACAAAAAATCTGATTCTTTATGCTTAAAAAATCGGTTTTCATCTCAGTTCCTGGTTTTCTCGGTCCAACCGTCCGGTCCGGTCCGGTTCTGAAAACCTTGATCTAAATTCTAATTGGCTATTCTTTGAAGGAGAGGTCATATTTTCTACAATTTAAACGTAATTGTTTAATATATATGTTTGGATTATTCTTTGCCTAGAATTTGTACAAGTTCTATATAAAAAGCAAATATAAGATTATGTACAATAAATAATCCAGATATCGTATAAGTGATAATATTATTATTATTATTATTTTTAAAATTTTAAAGAGAGTTTCAACCTATGGTGTCTGTTCTTGATGATATCTCTTTATCATTAGACCAAAATGCTAATCAATTTATGATGTAGGCGATGATTGAACTTTAGATCTCTTATACAACCATCAGAGACTTTACTAGTTAAGCTAATTGGAACCTACAAGTGATAATATTATTCGAATTAAACATGGATGTATTTGCGTAAAGATACGGTCTTGAAGAGAAGGAAGTGTGATGAGTACTGTAGGAAGAAAATAAACTTTAAAAGAAGATTGCCGCGCAAATAATCTAGATTGATTGCAGGATGTTACTAGCTGTCGATTTGATGTATTAGAACTACTAACATCTACTACTTAATATTTGTTATGAAAATGTTGTTCACATAGTGTTACTCTTAATTTTTGTTGCTCACATAGTGTTACTCTTAATATTTGTTATGAAAATGTTGTTCACATAGTGTTACTTAGAAAGAAAAAAAAGAAGAAGAAAAAAAGAAGAGAAGTGTTAATTCATAACAATTTTACAACAAATCTTAAGTGGCAAGTTGTTACTAGCTATTTCAACGGAAAAAAAAAAAAAAAAATTCAGTGATAGATAGATTAGAACTACTAACAACTTATGACTTCCTTTAAAAAAATGGTCCAGTTAATGTATGCTTTTAAGGGGTATATTTGTGCTCTTAGAGTGTATATTACTATTTATGAGAAACTAAAAAGACCGTGAAAAAAGTTAATCACTTCTTCATTTTTCTATAAAAAGGTTTTAAAAATGGTTTACTAATAATGTATACCCTAAATCTTCTCCCAAAAAAAAGAAAAAAAAAATTGTATACCCTAAATATATATGAAAAAAAAAAAGACCACTTAAAATTTATTGTGAAAATATTATTCACGTGTAACATATCTTTTTGTTTTTAGAATCCAAACTACATTAACTCCAAAAGAAAAAATATTTAAGGCACATGAAAGTCAAAAATAACCAAATGAACTAAGTCTGATGGAATAGACTCCATCCAAACGTCTAAAAAAAAGGAGTTTCTCGCCCTCCTAGCTAAAATATGAGCTATAGGATTGCTGCCTCCTAAAATGAGAAAAAGAATGAGGTCGGAAAAAACTTGAAGTAGACTAAATGTCTTTAATGATGTGCCCGATGGCAGCATGAGAAGAGCTCGCATTATTTAGAGCTTTCACTAATATCTCTGAATCCCCTTCAAACACGGACTGATTGAAACCAAGCTCTGCTGCAAAAAGGACTGCTCATCGCATCGCTAAAGCTTCCAATAAAGTTATAAAACCATTGAGTGAGGTAAAGGTATTTTCTTGGCAAGAGTAACCATGAACCCACCTTTATCGTTCCGGATTAGAACTCCTAACCCGGCCTCACTTACATCTCCAAACACTGCCCCATCGTAATTTGTTTTATACTCACCACGATCCGGGGGCTTCCACTTAGTCTGTCTAGACCGATGGTTTGTGGGAGAAGCTAGATTTCGGTTCTGAAAATCAGAGAACAGAATGCTTGCTGTGCCGATGATGGTTTGGGGCTACATAAATTTTTCATTGTTTTTGAGTTTGTTTCTCCGAGTCCAAATGTACCAGGCCACTGCTGCAAACAACTCCAGATTTTTGGGTTGCCTTCCTATCAGACTGACCAGATCCGTAAAGGTGCTGGTGCCAAGATAATCTCGACGAACTCCATCAAACATCGGGTTCCAGATTTCATGGACTTTCTCACACCCCCAAAGAGCATGCAGGGAATCTTCTTGAGCTTGATCACACTGCGAGCATATAGAAACATCCAGAATTTCCCTATGTTGCTGATTCACCAAGGTTGGCAACGCCTCAAAACAAGCACGCCATAAATGATTTTTTAATCTTGTTTGGGATTCTAAGTTTCCACACCTGAGTCCAGAAATTTCTTGAGTCAGTAACATCTAAGGCCGAAGCTTTGTCTCTGTTATCCTTTTCACAAAGTAGCTGATATCCTATTTTTATTGAGTATGTCCATTCCTTTGTTCTTGGCCAAATCAGGCAGTCATCTTGGCTTGTTCGGCAAAGTGGTATAGCTTTAATCTTCTGAGCTTCAAAAGGTGAGAAAAACTCATCAATTTTGGAATTGTGCTAGCCACCTGTATTAAGATCAAACAAGAAAGAAACAGATTTGTTAGCTAGAAAATTGTTCCTAGGGGATATAATCCTGTTAGGGATTTCCCTCGGAATCCAATTTTCATCATAGATATGGACTGATCTTCCATCCCCAATTCTCCACATCATACCATAGGCTATCATTGATCTTGCTTTAAGAATACTTTGCCATGCATAAGATCCTGTTGAGACCTTGGCCTCAAAGATCGAACTAGTAGGAAAGAATTTCACCTTGAAGACTCAGTAAAACAGAGAGGATTTGTCATGAACAAGTCTCTACACTTATTTTGCAAGCATTGCCTAATTAAAATTTTCCAAATCCTTGAAGTCCATTCCTCCAACATTTTTTGGTTGATACAATAATTCCTAGCTCTTCCAATGAATTTTCCTTTGCTCACCCTGTTGTCCCCTCCAAAACTTCCGAATTAACATCTCTATCTCATGACAAAGACCAATGGGGAGTTTGAAACAACTCATCACAAAAGTTGGGATAGCTTACACCACAACTTTTAGTAAAATTTCTCTACCTACTTGGGATAATAACTTTTCCTTTCAACCCTGCAATTTATTCCAAAATCGCTCCTTAATGTAGATTAGGCTTGCTTTCTTATTTCTCCCCACTATTGCTGGTAAACCCAAGTATTTTTCATATTCTTTTATTTTCGAAACCCCAATAGATTTTGTATTTTCTCCTTTCGACCATCTAAGACATACTAAAAAATATGGTAGTTTTTCTCTATTTTAATTATTTCCCTGAAGCTTTTTCGTACAATGATAACAATCCTTGAATAGTATTCAGTTCATCCAAGTTTGCATGACAAAATAATAAGCTATCATCAGCAAAAAATAAATGAGAAATGCGAGGACGATTCTTACAAAGAGAGAAGCCTCTGATTTTATTGTCTCCTGCTACCTTCTGAAACATCCTGTTGAGGCCTTCAGAACAAAGAAAAAAAGATTCAAAGAAAGAGGATCCCCTTGCCTGATCCCACGAGATGGTTTAATGTTCGATTTTGGCTCCCCATTAACTAATATTGAGTATGACACTTGTGCAATCATCGGCCCATTGCAAGATGGCCCATGGGCTAAAGATTGGAGAGGAGTTATTTGTTGGGCCTATTTTGTGTTGCTCGGCCCAGGGTACCATGGACTACACGGACCTCGGGGCACGATGATGCTCAGAGTTCGTTCCAAGGCACCTCGGTAATGCCTTGGAGAAGGTCGTCACCGAGCACTGTTTGGCGTTTATCACAAGTTCCAAGGTTGACATACCTGTTTCCAAAGTGGGGTATCCCTCCATCAGGAATAATCCTAAAGTGACCTACCAACACGAAAAATCATGAGGTGCAATCATAATTAACCCACTAAGGGACCCTATAAATAGGGAAAGAGAAGAGGAAGTAGGGGTTAGACACTAAGGAACAAGAGAGTTAGGGAGGAAGAGAGAAAAACTGAGAGCAAACCAGCTTGGGAAGAAGGTAGGCAATTGAATTTCAGGTATAGACTTTCGCCTTTGGGAGCTTCTTATTGTAGGATATCCATACATCCACCACAATAAGTAAATTGTGAGCCTAACATAGCAATTAGCCCATTAACTAAGATAAGGGCATGCACAACATTGAACCAATCCATTCAAAAATAAGGGATATCCACTTGAGCCCATAAATAAACATAATAAAAAATTAAGTCATGAACTGGCGTGTGTAGACACCACATTTTGTACCCTTTACAACTTGGGCCCCCGTTCCTCAATGATACTGAATTCTAAGGCCCAAAGTTGGTTAAAGGCCCAATTAGATTCTAAATTGACTTGAGAAATGTTAAAATGGAAAATATAATTTTTTATGAGCAAATAAATCTATTTTTAGGAAAATAAAGGCCAAGGAAACCCTCGCCCTGTGTTTGCAGGCAAGGACTTACGTACGCAAGTTTGATGCATGTGTACACAGGCACGGACATACGCATGTAGCTAGGGTTCCAGAAACCTATGAAAGACAAGTTTTCTGCATTAAAGATTGAGATTTGGAATGAATCCCATATCGTTTGGGAGCTGTTTCAAACCCTCATTTTTCAACTATATAAAGCCTTATATGGTATATTTCAAAAATGCAAATAGAAAATCCTAAGGGAAAACCTAATATTAACTAGAAATAGTATATCAAAGAGGGAGTTTTTCACAAAATATCCTCAAGTCAACTTTCTTTTAATTGAGACATTTTTTGGTCTTGATCTTTCGAGTTTAAGATTACTAATCACTTTTGTATTTGATTGTGAATAGATAGACTAAGGGGAACGGTCAAAATCAAGCTTGAAAAGCTTCTTGTTTGAGGTATCGAGTTCTAAACTTTTTCTTTTCATTTCTTCTTTTTGATGATGTTTTAATCTATTTTCTTGCTTTGTTCATATGTTAATATGTTTGTTTAGTTTAGATTTATGCTGTTTTCTTTTCTAAAGAATGTTAGGTTGTTAGATTTGTAGTTTTAAAGTTCTGCTCTATTCTGTGTTCTTGTTTTCTGGGTTACGGTTCTTCAGAATGTGTCTACGTGTGCCTGCTTCCTACATGCGTACGCAGGCTCAAAATATGCGTACTTATACAACTGGCCTACGTACGCATACAACTAGCCTACGTACGTGGCCTATGTATGAGCACGCATACTTGTGCCCTGAAATGCTAATTTGAATTTTCTGCTTTTGTTTCTTTATTTCTACATAATATGCCCTTTGTTTTAACCTTTTTGTAATGTTTTAAGTCTCTGTTCCTCTGTTTAAATACTTGTTTGCCTTTAAAATGCTAGATTAGGGTTTTCTCTTATGTTTTCTTTGTTTTACCATGAACATGCATATAACATGATCATGCATTATTGCCATGGGTGCTGTGATGCAGTGAGGTAAGTCATGCATTCACATGAACTTGCATTTTGATGATGAGTATGTTTATTTGATGCTTGATTTCATGTCTAGATGTTTAGGATATATTTGATGATTGATACCTTGTTGCCATGCCCACGTTTTTGCCTTGATTTGTTTGCTGCCTTGGATGAGATGATTACCATGATAGATGTATGCTAGGATTTGTGATGGTATGAGAAGCATGATAGATGTTTGTTAGGGTTTGGGATGAAATGCCATGTTGTTTGCTTAGATGTATGCTAGTGTGTGTGAGAGTATAGAATGCAATATTGATGTGCCTTTAATGAGATTAATACGTAAGACACAATGAGTGGAAGTCGACCCATAGGTTAGGCAGTTTTGGGTGCCTAACACCTTTCCAAAATTGTACCTAAACTTCAAACCCATACTTTGGTAGTAAGATCAGTCCTTCTACATAATGGTGTATCTTCATGGTTCCTAGACCATAAAATTAGGTGGTGACTCCTTTTCTCCGCCTTGGTCCACTCGACTGAGGTGTACTTCCCAAGAGGTGCACCCATTATTGAGTGTTGCACCCACAATGTGCTCTTATCATATCGTTGTAGCATAACAAGATGCTTATTGAAACTCCATGGCTCGCCATCAAGGATCTTTTCCACTTCTTGCTCATTATCAAAAATAAAGAAAATAATGTGATCCCCACATTATGAACTTTAAAACCATTGATTGACTTCCATATTGAACTAAAGGTCTTCACAATTGCTTTAGTGTTTAAGGCACACTTTGTCAAAAACTTCACAGCAATGACAAAATCTGAATTGCTTTTCTCCTTATTCAGATGTACCCTACCCCCTTCACGGTTATTAAGGGAAAGAGTACTCCAATGCTTTGTCAAACTCTCCATTACATAGCAAGAATTGAGCTACACTACGTAAGCAATGCAAGCAGGGACGGACCCAGAAGGGGGCAAAGGGGCCCGGGCCCCCCCTGGGCCTAAAAAAAAAAAATTTTACTAGCTAAAATTTTCTTAAAAAAAAAGAAAGAGTTTGGGCCCCCCTCAATTTTAGCTGGGGCCCCCCTCCCAAAATTATGAACCCCTACATTCCGGCCAGCCCATGACCCATGTAAAAAAAAAAAAAAAAAAAACAAACAAACAAACAGACTCAGCCGTCCTAAACCAACCCAAACAGAGAAGCAAAAAAACGAAAGAAAAAAAAAGAACAAAAACGAAAAGGAAGGAAATGGAACTTGAGAGCCCATCAGATTCCGGCCAGCCCATGGCCCATGAAAAAAAAAAATAAATAAATAAATAAAGCAAAACAAACTCAGTAAGAGGACCAAAACCAACCCAAACGGAGAGCTAGAGAAGCAAAAAAACGAAGGAAAAAATAGAACAAAAAGAAAGGAAAGGAAAGTGAGAGCCAGAGGCGAGAGAGAGAGTGAGAGACCCACCCCGATCCCGTGACGCCGCCGCCGCCGCTGACGCCACACCGTGTCGCTGTGGCCTGTGAGTCTGTGACGATTGCGAGAGCGAGACGCCGAGAGGCCCGAGACCCATCTTGATCTGTGACGTCATGTCGCTGTGAGTCGCCCGAGACGCCGTGTCGCTGTGAGTCTGTGACGATTGCCGTCGTCATCGGTTGCTCAAGACCCACTTGTCGCCACCGCTCACAGGTATTTAAGCCTTCAAAACTTAATAAATATAAAATGTTTGTTTGTGTTTTTGCTGAGAATCTGAACTGAACTGTGCTTGTTTGTGTGCTTGTTTGTGTTTTTGCTGATGAACTGAACTGATGTGGCTACGGCTGCTACCTGTGGTGTTTTTTTTTTTTTGGTTTGAGTCCGAGGACCATGCAATACCTTGGTTCTGTCTAGTACCCAGGTATAAGGGTGTGATTAGTTTTCCCATAGGCTTGGGTCCGAGGACCATGCAATGCCTTGGTTCTGTCTACCATTTCTATTTTTCTGTAAGTAACTAGTTTCACCATAGGTTTGAGTCCGAGGACCATGTAATACCTTGGTTCTGTCTAGTACCCAGGTATAAGGGTGTGATTAGTTTTCCCATAGGTTTGGGTCCGAGGACCATGCAATGCCTTGGTTCTGTCTACCACTTCTATTTTTCTGTAAGTAACTAGTTTCCCCATAGGTTTGAGTTCGAGGACCATGCAATACCTTGGTTCTGTCTAGTACCCAGGTATAAGGGTGTGATTAGTTTTCCCATAGGCTTGGGTCTGAGGACCATGCAATGCCTTGGTTCTGTCTACCACTTCTATTTTTCTGTAAGTAGGGGTTTGTCCTCAAACCGCTTTACTGGAGACGATTCCTCCTTTTGTCGGATTATGATCTTTACACGTGGCGTTGATCTCGCCTCCAGCTCGAGCCCCCCTCTTTTTCATTTATGAAGCGTCCTTTGGCCGTTCGTGTTCTGCACTTGACGCTTCGGTGCGCGAGACACGCCTTCATTAATGTCCTCGTGAATTAACACGAGTCTAACGGTTTACGGCCCCCTTGAAATTTGGTAGCTTCATTATTAGCCCTGCTGATAACTCTCTTTTCGAATTCTGTGTGAATTAATTCTCACCAACCCTCATCCTCTATATAAGGCTTTCCGGGGGGATGGTTTCTCCATACTCCATGAACCTCCCAACACAAACAGAAAGAACACACCCTTTCAGCTCCCCAAGCCTCTTTAATAACCCCGTCGAAGTTGTGACTGGAGTTGGCAAATATGGGGCGGCTTTGGGCGGGTGTGAGGACATCCGTGCCAAGAGCCGTTATGGCCGCAGCCCCCACTGGGCTTCCGATGCCGCAGAATCTAGGCGTAACCCCGATGGCGCCACACAAGGTGGCCCGAAGGGATGTCGTTGAAGTACCTAATGTCTCTCTTCGGAGCGCACCCCTGACGAAGGAGACGTGCGAATTCATGTCATGGGCGGTGCTCGAGTGTTGCCGTCTCCAACGGCCAACGCTCGCGAGGGTTGGAGAAAATCAAGGGAACGTCACGGGAGAGGGCGTCCCGGAGCCCCTGCATCTGCTCCTCGTTTTGTTCAAGCTCCGCCGCTCCGAGAAAGGAGTTGTTGGTGGCTTTGAAGCGAGCCAGTCTCGGCCCCCTTCCGCCCTCTTATTGTCAAGTTCTCCCATTCTCTTGGTGCCAATAAGGGAACGGGTTGACACTTCCCTCTAGCTAGTTCTAGGACGGGTCCACCTGGGCCTCTGATTGTAGGATTAGCTTGTAAATTTGTTTGTAAAGCACGCCTGCCTGAGCCTCTGATTGTATTTTGTACTTTTTATATTTATGAAATAATATCAAGATTTCTCTTTTCGCTGTCAAATCTTCCATTTTCTTGCGATTTTTTTTTTTACGTCGCCAACCTACTGTAAAACGACCACTTAGAACAATCGCCTGGTGCGCCGGCCAGCGCACTAATCCTCCCCACAGACGGCGCCAATTGTAGGGACTCAATTTGGATTGGACCCAGAGTATGAATGGGTTTTCAGCCCAACAAGCCCAAACAATAAATTTTTAGAGAGTGGATCGAAGGTTTAGGCGCTGGCCGACGTTCCGGGAGCATGAACTCTCTTCTTTTATTAGAAAATACTTAGAACTATTTACAATTGGGGGATGCTCCTCGGCCCATGGCTGAGGAGCCCTTTTTCTTCTTTCTTTTTCTCCCCCCCCCCTTCTTACTTTACTCGCTCCTCTTATATAGTCTTCATCGTCCTATCTCGTTCTTCCATCTGTTGATCATTCATTCGCCTTTCTTCTGATCGTTCGTCCCATCAGAGGCCTTATCAGCACTCAAGTGGTTCACTCTGATCAATGTCACCCTGCTAAGGGGTTATATCCCCATTAATGCGGCCAGGGGGGTTAGGTGAATGCATTAAGTGTGAAGGTGACAGCTTGCTCTGGGCTTGTCCCTTCCCAAAATTATCCTTATTATGCTGAGGACGAAGAGGTCCTCGGCGTGGATCCAAAAAAGAGTCTTTCCCTAATTTAGCCTCGGATGGTCATCCTTCCTCGGCGTGGGCCTTGGGCCCACTTACACGATGGGCTGAGGCTATCAGGCCCACGGGCCCCACAGACTTTATTTATTCAAATTCACGATGTACAATGAGAAAAAGAAAGAGAGATATTTTTCTAACTAAACAATGACCATTCTATTTTGAGGCACTAATAAGAACTAGAACAACACAATTACATTGTAAAGATACACGCTAAAAAAAAAGATATATTAACAAAAACTTTCACATATCATCTTAATATCCTTAAAAATCCTAACTATGCTTTGTACTTTTGGAAAAGTAAATTTTATTTATTTATTTGATATATATAGTGGTAAATTGAAATTTCTAAAAAAAAAAAATGATATATTATCAAAACTCTCAAATATCAAGTTAATATCCTTACAAATCCCAAAATATACTTTGAACTTGGAAAGTAAATTGATTTTTTTTTCCTCATTAATGGGTGTATTTTTTTTAAGGTATTTGTTAATAGATTATTTTATGAAAATTTTTATACTACTTTCATTGTTAATATAAAAAAATCACTTTTTTTTTTCATAATTTTTTTTAAAATATATTTTTAAAACTAATGCACTTGGGGTAACAGTTGAATTTTTTTTTTTTTTTTTTACATAGCAAAAAATTGAAAATTTTAAATAGTATTGATAGTATGTTATATTAGTCCAAATATTAAGGATAATTTTTATATTTATCTAATTAAATTGTTTTTTTTCCCAATTTAACAAAAGAAACATAAAAGAACAGTAAAGAAGAATAGAGAGAGACAGAGGGAGAGAGTCATTGATCTTATCTGATAGACAATAATTGAAAAAAAGAAGAAAAAAAAGAAGGTGTGTATGGGTGGCAAGGTGACGTCATTGCCAGCCCTGCGACGAAAAGCGAATCACAGCCTCGAATATTCATTCAATCTATCTCTCTTACAAGACTACAAGACTACAAAGAAGCGTAAGAAAGGAAGACCCATCAAAGATTCGTTTTTGTATGCGACGCCCCGCCTTTGAAATCTTCCCAGCTCTCTCTCTTTCTATCTACACCCTTCGATCGATCTTGATTTTTTTTTCCTCTCTCTCTCTCTCTGCTGCTTTTATATTATTTATTTTTTAATTTTAAAGCTTGGTATACAAGTTTATTCCTTTATCTGATTCTATTAAGATCCCAGATTCGTCTTTGTGAGCCTGTTTTCTCCTTGGTCGGATCTATCTATATTCTATGCTTCCACAAAAACAAAACACTGTTACAAACTTGCTTATATTATTCCATCTCCTTCCTTTCTTTCTATTTCAACCCCTTCTCTTCTCTTCTTAGCATTTTAATCAAACAAAACCCCTCTCCTTGATGGACTATTACACAGAGAAAATGCAGCATGGTGGTTTAGGCTTTCGTGAGTACGTTGAAGCTTTAGAGGAAGAGCGCCGTAAGATCCAAGTGTTTCAGCGTGAACTTCCTCTTTGCCTTGAACTTGTTAACCAAGGTACTAACTGGGCTTTTTGTTGTTGTTGATAAATGGTAATTATATATGGATTTCTGATTAATTGGGTATTTGGGTTTCAGCTATTGATGCGTGTAGGCAACAGATGTCAGGGACCACAACAGAGAATAACTTGCATGGACAATCTGAGAGTTCGGAGCAAACCACGTCGAATGAAGTAGTTCCGGCGTTTGAGGAATTCATTCCGATGAAACGGTCTTCGGATTTGTCTGATGATGATGACGAAGAACACTCACATGAGGATAAGAGAGAGAAAACCAACAACAACAACGATAATAATAATGATAAGAAGAAATCGGATTGGCTTAGATCAGTTCAGTTATGGCACCCATCATCAGATCCACCACTTAAAGAGGTAAATAAATAATAAAAATTTGTGTCTTGTTTGGTTGGTTAGAAATTTTCAAGTGAAAGAAAAAGAATGGGAAATTGAGTTTAATTTTTGGTTTTTGAATGTGGGTATTATAGGATGTGCCTAGAAAGACAACAGTGATGGAGGTGAAGAGAAATGGTGGTGCTTTCCAGCCTTTTCATAGAGAGAAAAGTGTTGTGAAGAGTAATGTGTCTGTGGTCGGAAAATTGCCTGCTCAGGCACCGGTGGCAGCACCGGCTGTGGCGGTGGCTACGACAAGTTCATCGGCGGAGACAGCCTCCGGAGGAGGAGGGAGTGAAAGAAGAGATGAGAAAGATGGACAGAGTCAGAGAAAGCAGAGAAGGAATTGGTCCCCTGAGTTGCACAAGCGGTTTGTGAATGCCCTTCACCAACTTGGTGGTTCACATGGTATGTGTGCGTTTTTTTTTTTTTTTTTTTTTTGGAGTTTAATTTGGGTTGCGTGGAATTGAATTGAATTGTATATGGGTTTAAAATTGATGTGGGGTTGTGATTGTTTTAAAATTTCAGCTGCGACACCTAAGCAAATTAGGGAGATTATGAAGGTTGATGGGCTTACAAACGATGAAGTCAAAAGCCATTTACAGGTTTGTGTGTTTCTGATTATTATTTACTTATTATAGTTTATTGATTATGATGTGTTTGATTAACTTGTTTTGGCATTGGCGAATTTTGATGAATTTCTGTTATGGAAATTAGTTTTTTTGAGAAAGACACTGCAATTGGACGAGTGCATAATTGAGATCCTAAAGGAGTATTAATTTTGTTTTGCCTTTTAGGAAAAGTTAATGTAAAGTAATGTTATTAATAGGAGATCCAGGAAATATAATAGAAGATAAATTTGGCTTAGGTATAATTTAAGATAAAATTATAATAGTTCCATATAAAACCTTATTTGGATTTCTTTTATGTTGAGACAATTATGGTGGTACAATTTATATTAATCTTTGTGTGCTCTAAACATGATCAATGTGGGTATTAAAAAAAAGAGAAGAAAAGATCAGTACGATTGTTGGTTTTTTTTTTTTTCGTTTTGAAAATTCAATAATTACAACAGGGAGGGAGTAGGGATTTGAATCCGAGATATATCTGTAATTGAGCTACAAGGATTTTGACATGTGATTGCTTTTTCTGAAATATTTTTTGTAATATAATGCATTGGAAGCATGGCCTAATTAATCTTGATCATCTTTTTTATGTATATATTTTCAGAAATATCGGTTGCACACAAGAAGACCAAGTCCAACAACAATCCACAATAATGGCAATCTGCAGGCACCTCAATTTGTAGTTGTGGGAGGTATATGGGTGCAACCACCCGAGTATTCGGGGGCAGTGACTGCAACAACAACATCAGGGGAGGTTTATGCTCCAATGGCTGCAGTCCAACCGGCATCCTCATCTCAAATCCAAAGATTACAAAAGGATCCCTCCTCACTATCTGATGAAAGGTTTAGCCATAGTGGAAACAGAGGTTGTTCTAATTCTCCAGCCACATCGTCCTCCACCCACACTACCACCACTTCTCCTGTGTTTTAATTTTCATAGCATGTAAAAAATTTTGTAATCAAAACCTTTCTTAATAGATAGTTTTATAAGATATCAACATCATTCTGACTTCTTCTGTTATTTTCCCTGTTGTTTGCGGACACACTGTAAAATCTGGAGTACATTGGGATAGTGACAGTCAGTATTGAAAATTAATAGTATATATATATATATATATATTGTCCTTGTAGTTCATCTGATTACTACACTGATACTGTTTCTTGATCGAGAAACAAAAATAAATTTATATTCTCAAATTTGAAAATAAATTTTTTGTTTACCTTTTTTGAATTGTGACCATTGTGGGAAACAGGCATTTCAAGCAGACCTTCATTTCTTAGAGTTAATATCCTGGTGCACGTTGTTAATTCAATAATAACTGAGTACCTACCTATTCAAATGATGTCAAATATCAATTTTGTTTTGTCAATACAAAAGATTTACTTCATCTTTTTTTTTTTTTTTTTAATAAATTTTTTGGGTAAGAATTTGTCTCAAAGTTTGAATTATAGGTACCTAAAAGCTTAGATTACTAATAGAAGCGTGGAGTCAGAATGGATGCAACCATCCCTGGACAAATAATTAAGCTACAAATCATATTGCACAAAATTCTAGATTTACTATTTATGTCAGCTAATCCCCACCTTAATTATTATTATTATTATGATGGTTAATCCCCACCTTATTAGTTGTTGGTAGTCCCAATATCAAAATCAAAAACAAAATATGGACCCAAAACCAATAACCTCCTAAAAATAGTTTATGAATGTTAATTGAACAGTGAATATTATTGAAATGAAAGAATATCCTTAATATCTTGAGAATATTCTAATCACCTAATTCAGGATTATGTGATTCCTCTATTTGAACTTATTGTCCAATGATTCGCTAGAGACTTCTATGGCAAGGTTTGGTAAACAGGGTTGTCAATTTGTTGCTAGTGTTGTGTATTTTGTTGGTAAACAGGGTTGTCAATTTGTTGCTAGTGTTGTGTATTTTGTGGAATCCACCTTTTGTCATGTTAATGATTGGTTGCTCTAAAATTGTTAATAAACTATTTCGAAAAAGTTTTGATTTCACTTTCAAGGGAAATAGAAAAACCTATTAAAATATTAATTATTTTCTTTTTTTTCATTTTTTTCATAAAAACTTTCTTAAAATGGTTCACTAAAAAGTGTTTTAGGGTATTAGTTAACTTTTACTGTAAAATATTGCATCAGAAGAAAAAGGAAGCTTTATTCTCAAAAATGTAAAACTCCTTGTTTTTTACAAATAAAATAATTTTGACATGTGAAAAGACCTTCTATTCAGAAAAATGAGAAATTGCAATTTTTTTTTTCCTTCTTAGAGACTTGAACCTCGGTTATTATCTCCTATACTTCACAAACACTTATACTTATGGAATGATTACTATACCAAAGGTGTGCGTGGTGCAATTTTTTCTTAATTTGTTATTTTTTAACCAAAAAAAAAAAAAAAACTTCTCTATAAAAGGAAATAGATGCCAATATTCCATAAAAGATTTGGTCTGGTCGTATAGAAATAGAATCCACTTTCTCTCTACCAAAACCTACTTTGCAACTTTCATGCCAAAAAGGGGGGAGCACGAAGGCATGCATGCGGACACACATGCATATTATGCTTATTTGTCAAATCAAAAATCTTACCTTGCTAGCTAGCTAGGAAGTTAAGGTCTTCTTATATTTTGAAATTTCTTCATTCTATTTCTAGTTAAAGGGCCAATTAATAAGGACGTTGGTAATTAAGTTTAGATAACACCTTTTACAATGCACCTGTTTAGCCAATCTTAAATTCTTAATCACCTCGTCGTATATCTTTTGTTTTTTGCCTATGGAAGGCATCTGACATATTAAAGCCAATCGGATTCACAAGTAGCTAGCTAGCTAGGTTCGGTTGATACCAGCAAATCTTGATTATAGATCGAGTTGAGATCGAGTCGTGTTTCCCATATTAATATCTGACAAACCCAACCTCGATCTAGCTAGTTGAATATAGATCGAGTTGAGATCTTCATGTGCTGTTGTTTCTCTTCATGTAGGATTCACCATTCAACGTTTGATTTAAAGCTTACCAAATCAAATGACAAACCACATCTCCATGATAAAAAGCTGCTTGAAATTCTTTAAATCCAACGAGATTAAGCGGGCCAACTAGTTGACACTAAACCCGAACTCGACCAAACTATGATCACCCTTAATAATGAAATAGTAGTTATTACTTTAATTCTTTTTGACAACGGTCTCCCACATAAATAAGTAACCTACTTCATGATATCCAAAATTTTATTTAGCGGTAATGAGTAAGGGTTGTAATATTTGACATGACTCATGAACATAATATGACTTTTTGTAGGTTTGTGTTTAGTGTATATGGTTACATTACATGTGTCAAAACAGGTCGATTGGTTTTGAAACAATTAATTAGTGGGTCAATCTAATGTTAATCTAGTTAACTTGTAATCGACCCATTCATATAAATAAATCTCACTTTTATCAAATATAAATTGAATTTTATATATAGGACTGAGTAATTAAAAGAATTTTAATGGTTATTTATTAATAAATTATTCATTAGATCATTTATTTAGTTATAGTTGGGTTAAAATGACAGGATGTCTTCTTGTTAACCCAATACATGTTTATTTATTTATTTATCTTAGAAACAAATACATGTTTATAAAACGAGTTGAAATGAGTCATGTTATTAACCCAACACAACTTATATATCAAACAAGTTAAGTAGATTATGCCATGTCAACCTGCTTAAAAACAAAAATGAATTAGGGTTAAAAAAGTTTTGAAACAATTATTTAATAGGCCAAGTTAAAACACGTCACAAATATTCCTTATTAACGCAAATGGCCACCCCTTGCCACTGAATCCACATTTAATTGATATATATGGCAATTTTTTTTTTCAAGAGTCTATTTCTATGTGATATTACAAAGAAGGCATGACATGCATGGTTACGGTTGAATTTCATGGACAATTAGAAAAGTACAAAGCGTGCTAAACATAACATAGAAATCAATACACACACACATATATATATATATGTTTATCATCTTGAGCAAAGTCTATTTATTCTTTCTGAAAGATTCATGTTAACTTCATTACACAACTGTCCAACTTTGATTTCTTTATAAAAATGGCACCTTTTGATCAAAACAAGAGATGCTTGCATGGCGGTCCCTGATATACACACTATTTGTTTAAACGTGGCGGCTTTGAGAATCTTAGTACAACCTGGCCTTTTAAATATTAATAATAATAAAAAAAAAAAAATCAGTTTTATGTCAACTCAAAACAGTCTTACCCCGAAAAAGCACAAAACACATGGGACAAAAGGCTGTAGTTGGAACCATTTGTAAATTCCTCACATATTTCCCATATCTGCTAAGATAAGAAGAAAACAACACCAATGAATTCTTAAAATGTACCACTTCCAAGGTCCAACTCCGAATATTCTAGGCATAAGGTATATTCTAAAAATTAAAATGTGCATTTAAGCAATCATGTAAATGTGCTAGTATATTCTCTTATTTCTTTAACTTATCTTTCTAGGTGAGGACCAGAGAGATACTCTGATCCCTTGAATCCGGCCTTGTCGTCCAAAGATTCCTAATCTCAATTCACATTTTTTTTTTTAATTATTATATAAAGACTAATCCAAAGTAGTATATTCGGTACATGTGTGACCTAGACACCATATTATGGGACCCACCTTCATATTTCATTTTCATGTTATACAACCTGTACTACAAACAAAGGTTTTTTTTTTTTTTTTTGAGAACCAAGCTGTACTGTATATAAAGTTGAATGTGTACATATGGATATGGCTTCAACTTCAAACTACTAAATTACAATTGTACTGCATGATCATCCTATCAAACTTTCATAATTAGAGTGTGATATTAATTAGCGGAGATAATTACACACTATGTGTAGAGAACACACAACTGTTATAATTATAAAATTATTTTTTTAATATGATTTTGATTGGAGTGTGTAATCTAGTGTGTGCAACACAAATTAAGGTAATATTAATATGAAGGATCTCTTTGATAAATCTTTGTATTGCATTCACTCTTAAAAAAAAAAAGGTATATAAGGTTTAGATTTTTTAATAAATTTTTTTATTAATTAATATTAAAATGCAACAACCGAACTTGTTGGTAAGAAATACGAAATCCCCCCTCCTATTTTTTTTCTTCTTTTGGTCAGAAAAAAGAAACACACACATTGTTGTTTTTCCCTTTTTTTAGTCTAGTATGTAATGATTGAACTATGTAGCATGGACAATCTTCCTATATGTTAGAGCATTCTAGTTATAAAATTGGTCTTTTCTTCTCAAGGAAAAAAATTTATACAAAAAAAAAAAAAAAATTCATGTAATTCAACCTGTGTACTACAAAGGTTTTTGTTTTTTGAGAAGCAAGCTGTACTATATAAAGTTGAATGTGTACAAATGGATATGGGTTTAACAATACTAAATCAGAATGTACTGCATGATCATACTATCTAACTTTCATGGTTGAGTGTGTTTGTAAAAGAGTAATATTATAATTACATGTTATGTGTACGAGACACACAACTGTATAATATTATGAGTGGCGATAATTACACCCTATATAACATGCATAATCTTCTTATATGTTAGAGCATTTCCATTAAGTTATACAAACAAAAGTCCAATTTTGATCGCCAAAAAATTACTTTTTCTACTTTACCCACTCCTTCTAAAAATACTGTACATCCTATTCTCTATTTTGCATTATACTATATTAAAATAGTCTGCTATAATATCCACATAACAATAGCATAAAAACTCATCAACAAGGCCCCCTTCCCCCACCCTAGCCACCTGATCCCAACCCACTGCAATCCATACAACCTTTTTATGATTAACCCATCACAACCCACTTCCAATTTCAACCTATCACAACCCACATAGCCACCCTCCACCATTGCCATTGAATTGGGTCTAATTTGAGGTGTATGAGTTTGGTCCTATTTGCCACGACCCTTACCGCCAGAGAGAGAGAGAGACAGATAAGCAATAGTGATGATGTATATTTTTAGAACGATGTAAAAGTTTTTGCAAAATGTCTCACCAAATGTAATGGTATATTTTGTGCACTTTTGTGAACAGTGTTATCTATTTTGCATTTTTATGGGTTTTACATCATCCAATGGGAATGCTCTTAAATCCTTTTATCTTTGACATAAACAATTGAATCTCACTTAATTCAAAGTTTTTAGGCAAAAATACATTTTGGTCACTTTTAATTTATGTTTACTATCATTTTAGTCCTTGTATTTTAAAATTGTAAATTTAAACCCTCAACTTTGAGAATACACCCAATATATATCCTTTCCATAACTATTACTATTAATATTGATCAGCCCTGATTTAATTATAACCTATGATAGAAGAAGAAACACCAACCGCTTGATCTCGCACCTACAGCAATCATGGTCGCTTCAGTCCATTGTTGGGTCCCAAATAATATTGCCACAAATATTAGCAATCCAAAATAGCAATCACACACAAGAACAAAAATATTTACGTGAAAAACCCTTTCTCTTGCAGGGAAAAAAACCACGGGATAAACTCCTAATAATTTCACTATTATCAAATCAATTACAATAATTCTTATGTATGTCTCACGGCTAAAGAAAAATCTATCTTTTTTTTTTTTGCTCTCACATACACACTAATTATCTCTTTCAAAGGCAGTAACACTTTACTCTTTCCTTTTTAGCTATCTTCTCGAAGACGGCAACCCTTTGCTCTCCCCCCCCCCCCTTTGGCTATCTTCTTGAAGGCAGCAATATCTTATTCTCTCCTTCCTCTTGCATTCCTCCCAAGCGAAAATCCATTCTCTCTCTCTTGGTTTCAAGCTCTATTTTCCCCCTCCCCATAGGGAGGACCCTTGGGTCAAAGCTCTCAAATTCTTTATAGTATTGTCTATTTATAAGACTCTTTTACTATTTCCTCTTGGACTAGGAATACATTACCTCTTTAACAAGGAATCCATTTCCCCTTGGAATAGGAACACATTACCTTTTTAACAAGGAATAGGCTTACTTCTACACTAAGGAATAGCCTTTCCTTCTATAACAAGGTAGCCCAAATTAATTTTTTATTCTTTTCAACTAGGAAACCTAATTGACTTTCCAAGTTACAATTGGAATTTGAGGCAATTTCCCAACAATCTCCACCTTGACTCAAATTCTATCAATTATCCTCAACTATCTTCTTTCCTCTTGGGATAGCTCCTACCTTAATCAAGTAGTCATCTTTTCCTCTTGGAATAGCTCCACCTTAATCAAAGCAATCCCTTCTCTTCCATCTTAACTCACACAAAGCGTCATTCACTAAATCAACCAAGCTCTAATACCACTGTTAATCCTTTCTTTCACAGCACTGTGTGCAACTGATCTTGACAGAATTAATCGAATAACTCCCAATACCTGTCTATCAAGAAGGTTCTAGTCTTCATCCTTCATAGTTTCAGGTTTTGTCCCCAAAAGAGACAGATGCAATTTCTTTCCATAGAGATAATCTTCAATCTGCATCCTCTAATACTCAAAGTCTATTCCATCAAACTTCTCAAATCCTGAAGCCTTGTCTTCTTCTCTGGCAATCACTTTTACTTTAACCTTAACTCTAATACCACTTATTGGGTTCCAAATAATATTATCACAAATATTAGCAATCCAAAATACCAATCACACACAAGAATACAAATATTTACATGGAAAAAAACCATGAGACAAACTTCGAATAATTTCACTATTATCAAATCAATTATAATAATTCTTGTGCATGTCTCATGGCTAAAGAAAAATCTCTCTTATTTTTCTTTGCTCGCGCGCGCGCGCGCGCACACACACACACACACTAATTATCTCTTTCAAAAGCAACAACACTTTGCTTTCTCCTCCTTGACTATCTTCTCAAAGGCGGCAACCCTTTGCTCTCTCCCCCTTGGCTATCTTCTTGAAGGTAGCAATACCTTACTCTCTCCTTCCTCTTGTGTTCCTCCCAAGTGAAAATCAATTTTCTCTTTCTTGGTTTCATGCTCTATTTTCCCTCTCTCCATAGAGAGGACCCTTGGGCCAAAACCCTCAAATTCTTTGTAGCATTGTCTATATGTAAGACTCTTTTGCTATTCCCTCTTGGACTAGGAATATATTATCTCTTTAACAAGGAGTCTATTTCCCCTTGGAATACACCTTACCTCTTTAACAAGGAATAGACTTCCTTCCACACTAAGGAATAACCTTTCCTTCTATAACAAGCAAGGTAACCCAAATTAATTTTTCATTTTTCATTTAGGAAACCTAATTGACTTTCCAAATCACAATTGAAATTTGAGACAATTTCCCAACATCCATCCCAACCTTGCTTGCAATAATATATATCACTGTAGCGGTATTGGGCCTAGAGGTCCATTATGCATTTTTTATAATGGACCCAAGGCCCAAACTGAGGACTAAAAGTGTCCGAGAGGGGGGTAACGTTGTCAAAAGGGACCATATTAACGAACAAAAAAGTAAATTTAGATCATAAACGACTTAAAGGGTTGTGTCGAGAATAAGTGTCACCTCGACTGACCCAGGCCGTGGTCTGTAGAGATGGTCTGCTATTCGATGAAATGCCACAGAAATAATTAATTGCTACAGATAAGCACAATGGAACCTCGAGGCATGGAAGGATCCTAAAATATCCAAGGAAAAAGTTGTTACCTCTGCATTAAATGCACTGCAGCTAACTCCTTGATCGCATTAATGTGGAGGTGATACCTAAATAGTGGATTTTAGCCTTACAGCTACTACATGAAGACTTATGGGAGGTGCTGATGGGATAAATATCAAGATTAACCATTTGGCATGCACGTGGAAGATAGTGACGAAAAGGAGAAGGAGTATAAAAGGAAAGGGAGGTAGCGAGAAAAAAGGGGGATTGGAAAAAGAAGAAAAAAACACTGTACCCATCTAGAATCAAACTTGTAACTCTTTTTAATGATCAATATATAAGAACCAGTCTTCTCAGATATTGCCGAGGACGTTTATTGCTCATTCTATAATCGTCCATTTTTAGTCTTTCACCATGAATCTACTCAATTTGTTGTTTGATTAACTAAAACCCAATTTTCTAACTCATCTCTCTACAAATTCATTGTTTTAGGCTTTTTGGGCCGAAGTCCGTTCACACCTTCGGGCTAGGAATCCAAATTGGTCCTTACAATCACCATCATCAATATTCAATAAAATTACAAAATGGCAATTTAGCTGTGTTAGCAAACAAATTAAAGCCAAGCCATTGAGTTGTGCTTCAGGATTTATTATACACATTAATTTTTTTTTGAAGCCGGAACCAAATGAATATCATTAATGAATAATACTAGAATCTAAATACAGAGCATCAACTGCTGGTGGAGGATCCTCCTCCAACCATACAGTTTCATTATCAGATAATCTAGCAAATCTAGCCAACGCATGAGCAACACCATTGGCACTACGCCTAACACAATTAACTGAAAAGGATCTAAAACCTGCAATCAAGCACCAAATATCTTCATAAATAAACCCAAGCCGAGCTAGATCTGGTTGAGCCTGTGCCACTTTCTTCAACACCCTTGCGTTGTCAACTTCCAAAATCACTTCCATAAACCCAGCATCTATAGCAAATTCAAGAGCTTTACGGCAAGCCAGCACCTCCACCTCTTCACTATCCCTCACAGCCCCACCCTTAGCAGAAATTGTAGCCATCACTTCACCATTCCCATTGCGAACCACAGCCCCATAACCCGACTCAGCTCCATTATTAAAACATGCTCCATCAAAGTTCAACTTGAAGAAATCTCCCTGTGGTGGCTGCCATGCTAGACTTGCTGAAACCGGAAATGTCCCAGGTACACTCAGATGCTCCTGTGCCTCATGAAACTCACTCAAATAATCCAAAGCCCGCTGGTATGACCGTGATGGATGTTGACAAGCACCCTCATGCAAAACCGAATTCCGCTGAAGCCAGATTTGCCAGCATATCACCCAAAATAAATCTAACTCCTCCTGTGACAACCTCAGCATGAGACTACCAACCAACTGCCCAAAATCCACTTGTACCGTACCAAATTTTTGAAACCTGATTGCACTACCAGCCCAAACATCCTGTGCTGCCCCACACTCCCAAAGTACATGCAGCACCGATTCATCAGCTTTATGACAGAAACAGCACCGGGCATCCTCCAACACCCTCCTTTTCACTAGATTGTCTTTCGTAGGCAATATATTATGGCATGCTCTCCATGAAAAATTTTCGATCTTATTTGGGACCTTAGCCTTCCATATCTGTGACCATAAGGAAATATATGAAGGTTGCACCGATGCCTCTCCACTATTATTCTCTGCCAACCTCAGTTGCTTGGCCACATGGTACCCAGACTTCACATTGTACCTACCATTCTTTGTAAAAGACCAAGCCAAGACGTCCTGCACTACCCGCCTACTCAAGGGAACTTGAAGGATAGCAGCAGCATCATACGGGTGGAACAAAGCACGGACTCGATCTCTATCCCACTGGTGGTTCTGCCAATCAATCAAATCTGAAACTCTCCACTCCCAAATTTCCTCCTCAGGTTGGAAAAGAACTCCTTTTGTTGGCTGATTAGGTAACCAACAATCCTTCAAAACATGGATAGAAGCACCATTCCTCACTCTCCAACAACACCCCTTCCTCAATACTGGTTGAGCAGCTAATAAACTCTTCCAAACACAGGAGCTGTTTTGACAATCCTTCGCCTTAAGGAAATCACACCGTGGAAAGTACTTTGCCTTCAAACATCTATACAAAAGAGAGTTTTTGTTCTGCAACAATCGCCATCCTTGTTTAGCTAGCATAGCTAAATTAAAAGCTCGAATATCTCTGAATCCCATCCCTCCCTCATTTTTCGACTGCATTAGAAAACTCCAACTCTTCCAGTGAATTTTCCTTTCCTCACCAATTTGGCCCCACCAAAATCTAGCACACATAGCATCCAATTCATCACATAATTTACCCGGCAATTGAAAAACCCCCATCGTATAAGTGGGAATAGATTGAGCCACAGCTTTTATCAAAACCTCCTTTCCAGCCCTTGAAAGCAACTTCCCCTTCCAGCCTTGAATCTTTCTCCAAACCTTTTCCTTAATGAAAGCAAAAGTGTCATATTTCCTTTTTCCAATCAAGGTAGGAAACCCCAGATAAGAATCAAACTTCGCCACCTCCTTCACCTTCAGTTGGTCAACAATCCATGCTTTCTGCTCCACCTGCACATTGCTACTGAAATAGGCTGAAGACTTCTCAAGATTTATGCATTGACCAGAGGCATCAGCATATAGCTGTAGAGTATCCAATACAACCTGCACTTCATCATTATTAGCCTGACAAAAAATTAAAGAATCATAAGCAAAAAGCAGATTAGTTATACGAGGGGCATTCCTGCAGACTGCCACTCCATGCAACCTCCCATCTAATTCTACTTTAGCAAGGAGCGATGTGAAACCTTCTGCACAAATTAAAAACAAATAAGGGGACAACGGATCTCCTTGCCGAATACCTCTAGAGGGCCTGATATTCCCATATGCCTTTCCATTAATCCGAATTGAAAAGGAAGGTGTAGAAACACATTTCATAACCCTATCCACCCAAACCTCTGGGAAGCCCAATTTAATCATCATACCCTTAAGGAAACCCCATTCCACCCTGTCATAAGCCTTACTCCCATCCAATTTAAGTGCTAAAGCCCCCTTTTTGCCCTTTTTTCTAATATGCATAGCATGCAATGTCTCATAGGCTACTAGCACATTATCAGTAATAAGGCTGCCAGGTACAAAGGCACTTTGAGAAGGAGAAATAATTTGTGGCAAGATCAACTTCAATCTGTTCGCCAAAACTTTTGAAATAATTTTATAGATCACATTACAGAGACTAATCGGTCTGAAATTAGCCATTTTTTCCGGTTTCTTTACTTTAGGGATTAGTACTATATGAGTATAATTAATATCAGGCTCCATATTATCAGAATGTAAAAAAATCTAACACAGCATCAGTCACCTCATTACCCACAATATGCCAAAATTTTTGATAGAAAAGTGCATTCATACCATCGGGTCCAGGAGCCTTTGTTGGTCCCATCTGAAACAACGCTGCTTTAACTTCATCACTACTAAACGGCCTGGATAGCACCTCCAGCATATCATTTGTAATTTTATGATTTACTGTGCTGAGACATTCCTCCATTCTATCACAAGTGCCTGCATTAAAAATATTCATAAAATAGTCAGACGCCACCTCAGCCACAGCCTCGGCTTCATCCACCCAAACCCCATTAGCATCTTTAATTCCTTCAATATAATTCCGCCGCCTTCTTTGGGAGGCTTTGGAATGAAAAAATTTAGTATTCCTATCCCCATGTCTTAACCATGACACTCGAGATCTTTGACGCCAAAATATCTCTTGCTTCAGCAGTAGGTCATCAAGTTGCTTACTTACAAGCAGAAACTCACTTCTGCTCTCTTCGGTCAGCTCACATTCATTCATCACCTCCAATTTTTTTTGAAGCCTTTTAATCTCTTCTGTTTCAGGTTTAGTCTTAGAAGAACCCCAAGCATGTAGTTCAGCCCCACAACCTTGGATTTGATCTCGTACACCACTTAAACCCGAGTTACCACGACCTCCCTTTGTCCAAGCTTCAGTCACAGCTTCCTCACAATCTGCCCACAACAACCAATTCTCTTCAAACCTAAACCCACCAACCCCCCTTCCCTTATCCCGCCTCTCAATCATAGTTTTCAAAAGAATAGGAATATGGTCAGAAGCATGGCTGAACAAATGGGAGACCGAACTTGCAGGAAATTTATCAATCCACACCCTATTAGCTGTAGCTCTATCCAACCTTTGTTTTGTGTGAGCCGAACCTGGCCTCCTATTAGTCCATGTAAATTTATGCCCAATGAACCCTAAGTCAGACAACCTACAATCCTCCAAGGCAACCCGAAAGTCCTCCATCTGATTATAATAAGGTGCATGGACACTTTGCTTTTCAGATACATGAAGAATGGCATTGAAGTCCCCTATACAACACCAGGGACCCTCAATGAAAGACCGTAAGTGAGATAAAAGAGCCCAAGACTTCCGCTTTTCATTTGCCTCTGGCCATCCATAGAATCCTGTGAGGTACCACACAAAACCATCATTTTCTACTACCTTTGCTAAAATATGGTTATTAGTGAAATTAACAACATCTAAAGTCATCTCCTCCCTCCAAAGTAAAGCCAACCCGCCACCTGAATTTGGCTTTTTAACTATCAATTTATTTTTAAAAGGTAAATCACCACAATACTTCTCAAAACCGTCTCTATCCAACCTCGTTTCCATCAAGAAGCATACATCGGGAGCTTGTTCCCTCACTAACTTGTGAAGGCTTTGAACTGTCTAAAGGTTCCCAAGCCCTTGGCAGTTCCAACTTAAAAGTCTCATTGCTCTCGGCAAGGGTGGTTCAACACCGCTGCCGCTTCATTCATGTTTGATTCATCACTAACCTTCCCTCTTTTTTCTTTACACTTTTCATTCTCTGTGTCCCCAAAAGAGGACACTTCTAACATATTTCTTTTCCCCAAAATAGACTTAGCTCCTTCCTTCAATATTCCCATAGGCCCAACATCCATACGTGCCAGCCTAGTCCAAGTAGTTTTCTTTTTATTACTGTTCAGCCCAACCCCATCTGCAGTACAAACCACTTGCTCTTTGTGAAGAGCTGGCACCAAATCCGACCCCCCTTCAATGCTTGAACTTTGAACACCTATATCCACGGCACCTGATGCTCTGTTTTCCATATCCACTTCTCCAAGCCCATGATTCTCGGCCCAATCCCCATGATCAGCGAAATCAGCTCCCACTAATCCGGTTTCACCATCTGCATGTTCCAGAACCGTTTTGTTAGGGTTACCATCCTTGCCGCCGCCGTTTTCATTCACCTCTGGCATGCTCTGTGAACCACGCAGCCCCTTCCTCACCCCATTATCTTCATCACTACTACCCTCCTTCACAACTCTCCGTTTCAGTGGTGAACGAGCCCTACCACCTGCCTTCAACCAATCCCCATAGCCACCATCCACATCAATCCCAGCTTTTGTTTTACTGAAATACTTCGCACAGTAACGTAAGTCATGCCCTAAGAGTCCACAGTAATGGCAAAATACTGGCAACCGTTCATACTTAAAGTGCACCCAATGTTTCTCTCCATCCGAACCTGCCAAAAAAGCTCCTCGCCGTATTTCTTTGTCCAACGGAATAGCAATCTTAACCCTCATGAAAAAATTTTGGCTGTCATTGGTGCGCCGCTTCTCTACCTCCAAAACCTTGCCCAACCGGTTCCCCACCTCTGCTGCTACCCGATAAGATCTCATATCAAAAGGCGCCCCCCAGATTTGCACCCATAAAGGAACTGAGTCAAACTTGACGTTCGTCGCCGTCATCCCCGATTTCCATCTGGTTAGCAACAAGGCTTGATTATCAAAACACCAGACACCTCCAGTATAGACTCTATCCAACTCGAATTCGGATCTAAACTTGAACTGAAATAGGTTTGACCCCACCTCAACGACCTGCACTTCATCTTCCAAACCCCATGCCTTTTTGAGTGTACCCAATGCAGCTTTTTTATTAAAGGATTTGCAGGTTAAAATTTTTCCAATGAGACTCAACGCACAACCCTCTAGTTCCTCTCTTCGGCCTTCATCTGAAATAGTAATAATTTCTTCTTCCTCCAAAGTTAAAGTCATCTGCTCTAGAATCTTTGAGATGTCGTCTGCCATGATAGAAAGGCCGCAACTTGAAAGACAAAAGAGGCAGCCCTGTAGGAAACCCTAAGGGAGAAAGAAACTCGCAGAACACGAGAGATTATACACATTAATTGAGAGCATCAATAAACATTATTATTCATGGAATTGAATTCAATAATAAAATTAACTAACTATTATACAGAGGGAAGCGAGGATTATATATATTGGAGCAGGCGAGCGAGCTTGCTCATTAATTAGTATTAATAGGGGTTTAGATATTTCACGGGTATGATTTAGATAATGTAGGAGTGAATAATAATTTTACGGGTATGATTTAGAATTAGATATTTAAATTTGTATTATTAAAGGCTTTTGTTAACAACAAATTAATTAAAGTTATTATATTGGATGCGCTCTCAAAGTACTGCATATCTTTGGTGTGATGGTCACTCTATATACATATACATTTAGACGAGATTAGAGTTGAATTTCTGTCTTGTATATAAAAAAAAAATTAAAAAGTATAAAATCACAGTAAATACAAACTGATAAAGCATCCAATTAAGTCGTTATTCTTTATAAAAATCACAACTATTATTATTAAGACCAACAATTAATACTTGTAGGCTCATCACATGTCTGAAGATTAGACATATAGATGGAACGTGGGGGTCGTCTATAATAATTAATATACTAATACTGTTACAGTATTTCCTTTTTTCTTGAGCTGAAGAAAATCAAAATTAAATTGTACGTGTCTCTTCAGTTCATCTAAAGGCCATATGACTCTTGCAGTCCCTGAAAACTACTTGACTATTCAATCACCCTCATTCATTTGACCAACATAATTAATGTCACAATTGAAATTTAGCTATAGAATATTCGAAGACCTAATAAGCATAATTAAAACTTAAGGAAATAACTAATTAAATAAGAAAAATCTCGTCTCTCAAATTTCAAATGTAAGAGAAAAAGACTTGTGTATCACCTGCATGTAGTCAAACTTTAAAAAAAAAAAAATTATACTTTATTTAATGAATTAATAGCTACATTTTATCCCCTTCTTTGTCTTTATTAAAATAAAGTGTGCGTATTTTTTTTTGCTGAGTAAAGTGTGTGCGTATTTGTGTTTATTAGTAACTGTGGAATGATATATTCATTTATATATTGTACGCGCGTTGATATGCTTATTAATTTCATGATTTGACTGGACTACATTGACTAAAGTGATTTGAATAACCCTTTCCCTTTCTTTCTAGAAATTAAAACGTGTCACTAGTTAAACATATAATCAATGTTGATAGGTCACAAAATGAATTGACCCATTGTGATAGAAATTAATTAATTAGTTAAGTTATTAATTAATCAATATATCATGTAAATGCGTGCTAGCACAAACAAATCATCAAATAACTAAATATGCAGCGGAAATTAAATGACATAGTGATTTGTTTACAAATGAGAAAAAACCTTACGGCAAAAACCCCACCAGGTGATTTTCAGGTCACCACTCCTGGAACTCTACTATTATAACAACAAGCGGTTACAAGTAAAGGAATCCCAAGTACCTTACCAATCTACAGTTGAACTCTTACCCCAATACCTAATTGGACTTGTTCTGTAGTGACAGTTCCCACCTTTGATGCACGGCTTCCAAGTATGTGACTAATCAATTGCACGGATCCTAGTACGCGACTTTAAACACCAACTTTAACGGATCCTTTTTCTTCCACACATTGGAAGAACCTTTCCTTTGATTAAACCCTTGAACCGGCGGTGAGGGGGAAGAATTGAAACCGTTTAAGTTCGAAAGGAACATGAGGGCTTTTAAAAGATCACCAAGAGGAGCAAGAGAGGATTGAAACTGATTCTGGCTTCTAGATGCGATCATGTTATTGCTCTGTTAAGTGGCTAGCCACTTATAGCAATTTGGTCGAGTATGATCGGCAACTCCACAATGATGACAGAGATGCTGCTTCTTCTGTTTAGGCTTTTGAGAGTTAGCCTTCTTAACTCTAGGGTTTTTAACATCTTTCTTATCCTGCTTAGGGGGTGCTCCTAAGATAGATTTACCCTTATCTAAGTTCTCACTAACTAGTTCAGTTTTATCATCAGTGTTCTCAATATCAGTGTTATTAGCAGGAGAAACAAAAACAGTAACACTTGTAGAAGCAATATGAGAGGAAGAAAGACCATACCCTAAAACTGTTTGATTCGAAGCAGATTTCTGAATGCTGAGCATCTCATCAAGCTTTGCACTTGAAGTCTTCTCTAGTTGAGATTTGACTTGAAACAGCTCTGCTTCAAGCTTCTTGGTCTTCTTAGCCAAGAAATTGTTCTCAAACCTCAGCGCTCCAATAGTTTATTCGCCTCATCAAACTTTGTGGATAACTCTTCACGATCAAGTTCCACATCACTGAGCTTCTTGGTTGTCAGCCTATACAATTTCTCATGCTTCTTAGAGAGCTTGTAAAGCTTCTCATAGGCTGAATGGATATCATCTTGATCATCCATCTTCTCGAATTCATACTCCACCAATTCTTCTTCTTTGTCCACTTCTTCAACAATTCCTTCAGTAGGATTTACTGTAGCAGTGAAGGCATTTAAGATTCCGTCATCCTCATTGTCGGAATCATCTTCAGACTCAGTGTCACTCAAGGTTGTAGCAAGTGCCTTACTCTTCTTAATGCTCTTGAGATATGTAGGGCATTCATGCTTCATGTGACCGAATCTATGACATCCAAAACACTTCGGTCCTGCAGGAATAGTGTACTGACCGCCATCCTTTTTCTCTTTTTCTTGCCCCTTAGACTGAAAAGAATTGGATTGTCTGTGGTCCTTATCGAAGCTCCTCCCATTGGCATTCTTCATAAACTTCTTGAATTGTCTTGTAATGTAGGACTTCATCTTGGAATCTTCATCATCGGAAGACTCATCTGTGTCACTATTCTTTGCCTTCAAGGACATACTCTTGCCTTTACCCGTCTTGCCTATCCTAGATAGTCCTAGCTCATAGGTTTGCAAGTTTCCAACCAGCTCAGTCAAAGGAATCTTGTCAATATTCTTTGATTCTTCTATCGCCATAATCTTGGCATAGAATCTCTCGGGTAGAGATCTGAGCACCTTCCTCACAATCTTGGGTTCAGGGATGGTTTCCCTAAGATTGAAGGCTGAGTTCACTATGTCCTTGAGCTTGTCATAGAACTCATTGAACGACTCATCCTCCTCCATCTTTATTTCTTCAAAGCTTGTAGTGAGCCTTTGAAGTTTTGAATCCTTGACAACCTTTGTTCCTTCATAGGTTGTCTAGAGGATAGTCCATGCGTCCTTTGCAGTTTTAGTAGAGGATATCTTCTTGAACTCCTCATTCGTGACTGCGCTAAATAGGGCATTCAACGCTCTGCTATTGAAGTTCGCCGCCTTGATCTTCGCTTCATCCCAATCGGTCGGCGCTTTTTTGGCTTGGTCCAGCCAATCTCTACAGCTTGCCACACCTTCTCATCTAAAGACTGCAAGAAAACTCTCATGCTTACTTTCTAGTATGCATAGTTAGTGCCATCAAATAAAGGAGGTATGATTAATGACTGTCCTCTATCCATGACAAATAGGGGTCAATGGATAAACACAGAAAAGATTAAAACCTAATCAGCGTGTGCCTGCTCTGATACCATTTAAAAGGTCACAAACTGAATTAACCCCTTATGATAGAAATTAATTAATTAATTAGCCAAGTTATTAATTAATCAATTTATCATGCAAATGCGTGGTAGCACAAACAAATCACCAAATAAATAAATATGCAGCGGAAATTAAATGACACGGTGATTTGTTTACGAATAGGGAAAAACCTCACGGCAAAAATTTCACTGGGTGATTTTCAGGTTACCACTCCCGAAACTCCATTATTATCACAACAAGCGGTTATAAGTAAAGGAATCCCAAGTACCTTACCAACCTATAGTTGAACCCTTACCCCAATACCCAATTGGACTTGTTCTATAGTGATAGTTCCCACCTTTGATGCATGGCTCCTAAGTATGTGACTAACCAATTGCGTGGATCCCAGTATGCGACTTTAAACACCAACTTGAAGGAGAGGTTGGCTGCAAAGTTCTTCAGTTCATCTTACACAATGAAGATCAAGAAGATGCTTGGTCACAAAACCCTTTGGTGCAAATACACAGAAACTTCTTCAGAAGAGATGAACTAGGGCAAAAAATTTGTCTCCGGTCACAATTTGCTTGAATAGAGTTTGCTTAATGCTTGTGCAACTTATGAACCCTTTGACGGCCCTAAAAAGAATCCTTTTATATGTTTAGGGTTAGAAGAAAAGAAAGCCCAAAACCATATTCACGAATCCCAAGAGATTAAATAAAAAAAAATCTGATTTTATAAATCTCGACAGATATCAGGTGTCAAGGAGCTATCGAGCAAGTGTCGAGCTTTATTGAATTTGCACAATCAGCTTGTTTTTCTTGGACAGACTTGATGACTTCAACACTTGATCTTGAAACCTTGTTTCTTGAAATATTAAAAACACCTAGAACTACCCAATTACAAGTAGAGTGCCTTTTGTCAAAGGATTAGCCAATTTACATAAATGAATGGCATACGTTCTTAGCAAGTGAAACACATATGTCCTAACAAATGTTCCATGAATTTATATATATATAGTAATGGGTTATGCTAACGAGTGCCCTTAGGGCACTCATAAATAATTCATTTTAGGAAAATTTTGATATCATTTTTATGGGAAATGAAAAAAGCTGTCAAAATATTAATTATTTTTTTTTCATTTTTCATAAAAACTTTCTTTAAATGGATTATTAAGTAATGCCCTAAGGGCACTCGTTAACATTTCCTTATAATAATAGGTAAAATTGAGAAAAAATTTAATTAGATTTTAAATTGGAATTAAATTAAAGTCTAATTTTATGCCATGTGTTCCATCTAATTTTAGTTTTAAAATTTTTGTACCAAGTGAGTTAATTCAATGTAAAAATTAGATTTCAATTAGAGTTTAATTTTGTGCCATGTGTCATATCTAATTTAAGTTTTTTAATTTTTGTGTCAAATGGGTTAATTTAGTGTAAAGAACGAGGAGTCTAATATAAGTAAACCGTAAAAAATATAATTTTTGAATGATTTTATATTTATGAGTTTTTTTTTTTTTTTTGGTATAACTAAAAACAATTCAAGTTTAAAAGTCACACACACACACACACACACCACGTGTCTCATCTAATTTATAAATTTGTGTTTTAAGTGAATTATTAGGTGCAAAAATTAAAGAGTATAAATTCAATTAGATTCTAAATTAAATTTTAATTGGAGTTCAATTTTGCGCATGTGTTCCATCTAATTTTTAATTTTTGTGGCTAGTAAATTATTGAATACAAAATCAAAATAGTCTAAATCTAATTAGATTCTAAATTATATATATATATATATATGTAATTATGATTGTTTTTAAATATATCTGTGCATATGCACGGAATTACACACTAGTATATATAATCCATAAACAGTGTGTGTTTAATTGCACGGTTATGTATTATGTTTATGATTGAACCGAACATTTAGTTGAGTAATTGGTGAATCCCTAATTTCCTTTATCCATAGTTTTTACATAATTATTTGTATGTGATCAGTTAATTAATATTACGTGGATACACCCCCTCTCTATTTGGGCTACAAATTGTACATATATCACAGTGCCAACACATTTCTTTTTTTTTTTTGTTTGTTTGTTCTAATTTGACACAGAGACTCAAAGTGTGGGGGATTTTTGATCCTTTGTTGCCAAGTAGCTTTTAAGTTCCAAATTAAATTTACTCATTGATGAATCAAGAAATTCTCTTCGTCCAGAAAAGCCTATGAACTACAAAAGCAAGTTGGACGATGAAAACGGGTGTTGTTGGATGATTAAAATGTCATAAATATGCATTTAATGCAAGAACTGTTACCAATAGACGCACGTGTATACATGACTGTTGACAAGGTAATCAATCGCCTTATAAAGCCATAGAGGCATTACAAGAGTCATTAAGACCACTATTAAAGGCCTCCAACAGCTAAAGACGTTAGAGATTTATATAAACCACCTGAGAACCTATGCAAGGAGAGAGAGACGGACAAGTACACACATACATACTGAAATACACTCTCAGTTCTTATTATTTTTCTCTCTCTCAATGTTTGACTTTATCATTGAAGGCTCCTTCACCGGCACCACGCTGGTGACCTTTGGGAGAGAAACACCATTGTTATTCTTTTGTAGGTCTCAGACTCATTCACGTCGGATTCCGTCTGGACGAACCTATCAACTGACGAATTTGGCTTCATCAGTTTGGCGTCATTTGTGGGGACGTGTTTCGAACTTTAGTTTGAAAATGTAGCTCTACCATTCACTTCGATACTTTATGTCTTGATGGAATCTCATGTGTGAAATGATCTAGCCACATTGGGCCTACAGATTCAAACACTCATGGCTAACGTGGAGGGATTGACTAAGCAGAATCCAAAAATGAGGCGGCGATTACAACAAGGAGAAAATCGCCCCTCACCAAGGAGGATTGATCACAATAGGAATGAAGATGAAGTCCAGAGCCTAGAGACTTTTCACGAAAGGGAGGAGGAGAACAGAATAGCCTAAGAGGATTAATGATGATCTCCTCAGAAGCATGAGGAAGGAGATGGACAAACTAAAAAATGTCACGAAGGAGAAAACAACCAAGAACCTAGATGGTATGGTGAAAAGGACAAATTCTCCTTTCACAACCAAAATCTTGGAGTGCCCTTTGCCACCAAAATTCTGCCTTCCACAGCTTGATGGCTTAAAGGACTCGTTGGATCACATAATCACCTTTAAGACAACCTTGAGTTTACATTAGACTCTTGATGAAATCGTATGTCTATCCTTTCTGACAACTCTTAAAGGAGCAACATGAGTCTGATTCAACAAGTTAGCCTTGTCATCCATAGATGATTTTGAACAATTGAGCAATTCATTTGTGCGTCACTTCATCAGTGGGCACGGACAAAAAAGACTGACAGATCATTTACTGACAATTAAACAAGAAGAATGGTAAATTTCACTCCCTTAGTAATGCCTATTGACAAAATATTGATGCAAATTAAGGACAATCAACTCCTTAAATGGCCAAAGCCTTTGAACTCCCCCCGATAATACTTGCAACAAGAGGAGATCAAGCTGCTACACGTGAGCGCTACATAGCTATGCTTAACATGGACGAACAATTGCCCACTATGAACATTGAAGACCAAAGAAGCCTATAGGTGGATGGTCTAAACACAAAGTCACATACCAAAGTCACCTAAGGATGGACGGACGACCAAAGTCACCTACGGGTGGACGGTTTTAACACCGAGTTGCTTAAGGATGGATGATGCAAACCTCAGTTAACACACTTTGAGACCTAACAAATAATATTGGAATACTTGCCCAAGAAAGCTAAAATTCAAATTTTGATAGAAACCTTGACCCAACATTTATGGAGCTGGAAAGTCAATTAGCCATTAATCCACACCATAATTATGCCCAATTAAGCCATATCAGCCATATCAATAGCTTGGATTAAATTTATTACGCCTTTATCTTCCTTTGGGAAGCTTGGAATGTCTTGTTTTAGAATCAACCCATTAAGTGCTTCTTTGATCTGCTTGGATCTTGGTCTAGTAATATGCCCAACTGGAGCATACAATGGATCCTTTAATGGTGCTTGTTGATTCTGATCATACGGATGACCAAAGTTGCCTACAGGTGCACGGTCTAAACACAAAGTTGCCGATTGGTGGACGGTCTAAATACAAAGTCGTCTATGGATGGATGGTCTAAACATAAAGTTGCCTATGGATGGAAGGTCTAAACATAAAGTTGCCCATGGGTGGATGCTTGAAAAAAGTTACCTATTGGTGGATGGTCCAAAGCAAAGTCGCCCAACGGTGGACATATGAACAAAGTCGCCTACAGATGGACAATCCAAACGTAGTCCCAATTCGGACAAGTAAAAAGCAACGCTTGGGAAACAAAAGGGGAGAAGTTGGAAGAAAGGCAAATAAAAGTTGCTGAAAAAATAAGGGGGGAAGCTTAAAAAAGGACTCCAAGCGCAAGAAAACCAGGGTCGTTGAGATACGCATCCACGTCCAATGACTCGTACAACCACATCCCATCAAATGTGAGTTGAAAGGAATCTCAGGAATCAAAATTAGTAAAGATTGAAATTTCATATTCCTTAGATAGTCATTACTTGTAATGACGATCACAAAATATGGGGGCAAATGATGAACCAAGAAATTCCTTTCATCTAGAAAAGCCTATGGATGACCAAAGCAAGTTGGACGATCATAGTGGGTGTTGTTGGACGATTAAAGTGCCATAAATACGCATGTGGGCTCAGTACGCAGAGGGGGAGTACGCCTTGGCTGAGTGGACCAGGGTGGAGAAAATAAATAGAGTCGCCACCTAGTTTTATGACATAGGAACTATGTATATAGCGTCCTTACGGAGAAGGACTGATCTTACTACTAGAGTATGGGTTTGGAGTTTAGGTATTGCTTGGGAAGGTGTTAGGCACACAAGACCGCCCGACTTGTGGGTCGGCTTCCACTCATTGTGTCTTACATCTTATTCTTATTAAAGGCATGTTCAACATTGCATCTTAAACTCTCTCTCTCTCTCTCTCACAAGAAGCATACATTTAAGTATACAACATGGCATTTTCATCCTAAACCTTAGCATACATCTATCATGGTATATCATGTTGCCTCATCCAAGCAAGTAACCAAACATTTATTTAAATAGAAGCATAGGCAAGGTAGCAAGATATTAACATCAAATATATCCAAGCATCTAAGCATAGTATCAAAGCATCAAACAAGCATGTTCATCATGTTCATCAAACCTAAACAAGATCATATCCCAATCAAATGTATGTACATGTGAATGCATGCCATACCTTACTGCATCACAACACCTATACATTAATGGATGGACATGTGAACGCATGCTTATGGCATATCAAAGATTTAATTGAAAGGAAAACCCTAATCTAACATGTGAAGGATTAGTAAACATAAATAGAGAAATAGAGACTCAAAAGCATAAAATGAGAACAAAATAGAGGCATACATTATAAATGAAGTAAAGGAATAGAAGTAGAAAGATGCAGATTAGGATTTCTGGGCTTGAGTACACGTACGCATACATAAGGCTAGCGTACGCGGTCCTATGCGTACACGTGCAGAACTCATGCGTACGCATACACGCCTAAACCCTAACCCAAAAACAACAAGAACAAACCAGAGTAGAAACAAAACTATTAAATCTAACAACTAAACATGCTTTTAAAACATAAAACAAAAAAAATCTAAACTTAAACAAACATGTTATATCACAAATAAACAAGAAAACAAAGAGAACAAAAATATTAAAACAAGAAAAAGCAAAGAAATGAGAAAAAAAAAAGTTTAGAACTAATACCTCTAAACAAAAGCTCTTTGGCTTGATTTTGACCATTCCCCTCAGTCAAATCTATTCACAACTAAACAAAATTGATTAATAAACTTCAAAACTCGAAAATCAAGACCAGAAAAAGTCTTAATCAAAAGAAAATTGACTTGAGGATGTTTTGTGAAAAACTCCCTCTTTGATTCACTATTTCTAGTGAATTTTAGGTTTTCTCTTAGGATTTTCTGTGTGTTTTGAAAAGGTACTATGTATGGCTTTTTATATTAAGAAAATAGGGGTTTGGATTGGCTCCCAGACGATGTGGGATTTGTTCCAAACCTCAGTTTTAATGTAGAAAAACTTGCATTTCATAGTTTTAGTAACCTTAGCACGCGTACGCATGCCCGTGTACGCATACGCATGCCTGTGTACGTGTACGCATGCATAAAGCTTGCATACGCAGATCTGGAGCATGCGTACGCACGTCCTTGGGTTTTCGTGGCCTTCATGTCTAAAAATAGATTTATTTAGCTCATAAAGAGTTATATTTTCCATAAAAGCTTTCCTTAATTCAAATTAAGTCTGATCGGGCCCTAAATCAACCTTGGGCTTTAGAGTTTTACCATCATTGGGGAATGGGGGCCCAAGTCATAAGGGGTATAAAATGCGGTGTCTACAATGCATTTAATGCATGAGTTGTTATCAATGGCATATACATGATCGTTGACAAGGCAATAAATCGCCTCATAAAGCCATCGAGGTGTTACAAGAGCCATTAAGATCACCATTAAAGGCCTCCAATAGCTAGAGAAGTTAGATATCTATATAAGCCACTTGAAAACCTACACAAGGAGAGAGAGTCAGGCAAGTAGGGCTGTCCATAAACCTATCAAACCTGTCCCACTCGTCCAACCCGATTCTACCTGAAGACCCACGGGTGGATCTGACTACCTAGATAGGTTGGGTGCAGGTCAGTTAAACATAAAATTTCGGGTTTCAGGTTCCATAACTCATAACCTGTAGAAATCGACCCGACCTGTGAAAAGTTTAAAAATAAGGCAAAAAATCTGACCTGTTCAGTTTCATTCTTCAAAAGATTATTTTCACGCTCTCTCTCCCTCTCTGGTCTCTCTTTCTCAAATCCCTTACCCTAACCTTTCTTACAACTGCCCGCTGTAGTCAAGTTAGCCTATTACAGCCACCGTCGTCAAGTTGCTCAAACCCAACTCTTGAAGCCTCCTCTAATCTGCTTGAAATATCCTTTGATCTTGTGCATCTGATGGTGGGTTAGTAAAAAATGTAATTTGTTTTAGATTTTGTACTAATCTTTGGATGGATGTGGTGATGATGGGGGAGGGAAGTGGTGGTGGTGTCGGTTTAGTGTTATATCTCTCTTTCTTTCTTCGTTTCAATCCATAGATCTGAGTTCTTGTTTGTGCTATGTGATTTTTGCAGTTTGTGTCCTTTGGGTTTTGATTTCTTTGTGTTCTTTGGGTTGATTTCTCTGTGTTCTTTTGGGTTGATTTCTGTGTGTCCTTGTGGGTGTTGATTCTGTGTTTTTGGATTGATTTCTCCATGTCTGTGTTCTTTTTGGGTTTTGATTTCTGTATTGTTTGGGTTGTGATTTCTCAGTTTTCTTCTTTTGCTTCAAACCTGAAATTACCCGATGGCTTCGATCCGCTCACTCGATGATCCGAGCCATCGGGTTTGACCCGAACGGTTGTGGGTCCATTTTATGTTCACCCGAGCCAATTGGGTTGGGTGCGGGTCAACCCAAAACCCGATTTGACTTGAGCAATGGACAGTGTTACTGGCACGTACACACATACACACTGAAATACACTCTCAGTTCTTATTATTTCTCTTTCTCAACGGCTGACTTTATCATCGGAGGCTCCTTTACCGGCACCACGCTGGTGACCTTAGGGAGAGAAACACCATTGTTATTTTTTTGCAGGTCTCAGACTCATTCACGTTGGATTCCATCTGAATGAACCTATCAACTGACGAATTTGGCTTTATCACTAATTTGTTTTCTTTTTGTTAGCCTCCAGCAAATAATTAATTAATAATCTAATAATAGGCTTGAAGTAAGTAACTACAAAGAGCTAACTGTTGCAATATTAGTTGACTCACTCAAAAAAAAAAAAAAAAAAAAAAAAAAAAAAAAAAAAAAAAAAAAAAAAAAAAAAAAAAAAAAAAAAAAAAAAAAAAAAAT
>NW_027069531.1:308391-387608 GCF_002906115.3 Quercus suber | reverse complement strand
ATCTATCTCTGTTTCAATCTCAACTTCTCTCTCAAACTCTCTCATCTCCTTCAATGGTACCCAAGTCCAAGAAGAGTTCCTACATCCTCTCCACTGATGTGATCCATCTCACCCGCTAAAATGGAGTGGTAATGTTGATGACGGCTCCTCCCTTGACCTACACATCACAACAACACCTTTTGGAAGGTGCAAGGGTTGGATTAGTAAGTTTTTCAAACTTTTCTCATTTTCCTTTAATCTTCCATTTTAATATGTTTTTAGGCCTGTAAATGCTTGGATTTTGCTTTGGGATGGGCTTAGATGAAAATCTAACACTTTAGGAGGGGTAGGAACATGTTTATGTTCAGTTTTGGTCGAGAAAAATTTGAGAATGTCAAAGAACACCCTTTTATGTTTGTTCCTACGTGTCCAAATATGTTCATGTGAGCGTAGCCTATACTTATATGTATGCAAGCTTGTTCTTGTGTGCTGGCATCTGTTCTTCAGTTTATGCATGCGCAAATTCCATCCTACGTACGCGTGTAGAATTCTATGTACGCAGGATTTTTCCTACACACGCATGGCACCAGGCAGAAAGCTTAGTTTGGGCATTTTAGCTCCTTTTTCATCTGTTTTTCATCTGTTTACAATTTTAACATCATTCTTCACCTTTTTTTTTTGCATTCAATCACATGTCCTATGTCATATCTCATCCTATTGTGAATCTAATATCACTTTCCCACAATTCTTTTCACTTAATCATGAATTTAATTCCATTCTCTTTCCACAAGTTTACACTCCATATTCTAGTAGGGGAAGTACCAGCTGTTAAGATTAGTGCCCTTAAATCCTATTGTATGATGCTATGTATGATATTAAGTTTGACATTGTGTATGACATTATGTATGACTTAATATTGTGTTTAATGAATTTGTTTTATTATTATCTGAAATAATGATAACATGAATATTCGGACATTATCAATTAGTCCATGAGATGTATACTATGTGATTTCTGTGAAAAGTCATAGAAGATATAAAACATAAGTTCTTTGTAAACTCAAATTATAGTTCGTAGTCGGTGATGAAATTGGGCATTTCATCTACGAAAACTATAACATATCAACCACGATGATTTGTCTTGATCATGGAAGCGGAGACTTCTGGTTGATGTGTTAATATGTTTTAAGAGTTAAGACATATTGAACTAGACCGCTATGAGATTTATTATTTTCCGAAAGACTGTCATATGAATAATAAATCTCACGACTTGTATTTGCATGAACTCTTAATCCTGAGAGAATAATATACCTGATCATGAGGTGTAGGTTACTTTGATATATCAAGAGTGAGATCTATAGTAATGGTCAAAATCTCAGTATGTTGGGTATCCACATTTAGTGTTGATGGAACAAGTATTCTCAAGATGGAATTCATAGTCTCTTAACGGAGATATAAAGTATTCCTTTGAGATAAGTTTAATGAGTTTGTTATTCAGAGAGTTAGGCCTAACCACTTTAGTAAGACTAACGTATATATTTATGGAATTGGATTTCATAAATATATAATGAATAACATTAAAGGATTAAACTGGGTACTCAAGGATTAAGATGTAGTAATTTACAAAGTGGCAGTCTACATTAATGACTTTGTATTACTACGAATATTTTATGAAGGAGTTGCATCTATAATAAAGTCTAGGGATATAATTTATCGATAAGGCCTAGAGTGCAACTATATTTTTATAGTGGTATTAAATATAGTTAATGGTAACTTTGGACTTGTCAAAAGTTGACAAAAAAGCCCAAACCCATTAGAGCTAATGTCTTATTGGTCCCTTTTGGTTCCACTCCAAGCCACACACTTAAGCCCAATTGGAAATGCCCAAAAGGCCAGCCCAATTAGATAATTGGTTAGACACTGTAATACCCGGAAAAAAAAAATTAAAAGGAAGGGTATTTAAGTAAATCTATTTTGTGGGACTAATTTTATAATTTATAATTATAAGGGAGTTTTTAGAAAATAGGATTGAAACCCTAGCTATATATAAGCTTATTAAGTTTTGAGAGATGATACTATTCAAAATACTCAAGTAGAGAAGGTTTGACTGCACAATTGAGATAAGAGCCTAAGAATCTCTTTCTTGTTAAATCTAAGTTTTATTTAAAATTGAAGTATTTTTTAAGTGGATATTTTGGCCAATGAAACTATTTAAATATTCAAGAGTTATAATGATGCAAACGTATAGAAGTTTAAATTTATATTTTTGGTAAATTGGACATTGTACCTGCAGATTTTTCTGCCTTGGTATTGTGATTTTTCCTATGTCCACTATTGTGTGGAAGTTGCACAAGGTGAGGCATGGTGAGTCCGGTTCTGCACAAGTTTCGTCCTTAAGAATTTGTACCGAATTGTGGATTAGTGAATAAGAAAAGTCATGGTGTGGACTTGAAGTCTCTGACAATAAATAAATAAATAAAATAAGGAAAGAAAAGAGAGATCACACATATAGAAGATAGATCTTGGTGGTGTCCTTTACATATTGACTTTTGACCATATATGGCTATGTGTATAGCCTATTTTATAGGCTTTATTCCTAGGGAACTATTACATTAGGAAGTAAATGAAATATATATTATGAATATGTGTAGAATTTTGGTTTGAGATAACAGTGGACAGTTGTTGGATATTTTAGTAGTTTCTCTTTTGGCCGGATACAGTTATAAGTTATTCTTAAATTATTTGATTATTGAGTAAATGGTACCTGCAAAATTGTTTTAGTTTAAATCTAAGGATTTTAGAAGAAGTGTTAGGAAGAAGTTCCTTTTGGGTATGACTTTTTGGCGGTAAGTAACCTTGTCCTAATTGAGTTTTATTTTGCTTATGTTAATGTATTTTTAACTACTGAAAATTGTTTATAATTGTTAGAATTTTTATTTCTATTGTATTACTAATTTGAAGTAAAGAATTATCACAAATATATCTGATTACTGAATATATGATGTATTTTACTTAATTGTTTTTAGCTATACTGATTCAAAGTAAAGAATAAAGAATTTTCACAAATATACATGAGCATTGAATATAAAATTTATTTTATTGAATTGTTTTTTTTAGCTATATTGATTTTAAGTAAAGAATTATAGAAATATCACAAATAGATTTGAATATTGAATATATGATTATATATATATACATATATATATGTACACATGAATAAGATATATTTTTGTTAGAAACTATAATTTCATATATATGATTATGAACAATCTGACTATGAATTTATTTTGATACCCAGCCAATAGGGGTTATTTATTAGTATTCTGATACCCAACCATTGGAGGTTATTCATTAGTATTCTGATACCCAAACCAATGGGGGTTATTCATTGGTACTCTAATACCCAGCCAATGGGGGTTATTCATTGGTACTCTAATATAGGGATGGCAATTTAAATCCGACCCGCGGATACCCGGCCCGGCCCGATCCTAATGGGCCGAATTTTACCTGGCCCGATAAAGAATAGGGTCGAGAATGGGTTTCTAAAAAAAAAATCCGAAGCGGGTTCGGGTCGGGTCCGAGTTTTACCAAAAAAACCCGAAACCCGACCCAAAACCCGACCCAGATAAGACCCGGTTATATATATATATATAATTACTAAATTACCCTCCCATATATATATAATAAAACTTAAACTCTTCTCTTCTTCTCCTCATTTCAGCTGAATCATCAGCTCACACATCCGCCTCTCCCTCTTCATCTCTCTGGCTCTGCTCTCTCACACTCACGGCCACAAGTCCATAACACACACGGCCACAATCCTCTACCACTCTCATCCTCCTTACGCCACCGCCCCTCTCATCTTCCTCACGCTGTCGCCGCACATGCTTTACCCCATGCCGCACAGGCTCTCTACAGTCTACTCTCTCATCTCCGTTTCATCTTCCTCGCCCATGGCCACAACTACAAGCGTGACACGGCCTCACTCCACGACATTCTCCATTTTTTTTCTTTTTTTTTTTTCTTAGGTTCAGTTTCGCAGTTCGCCTCGATTTGTGTTTGTGTTTATCATTTCTGAAAGGGAAAAATGAAAATCATAGATCTGAAATTTGTGTTTGGTTTGTGATTTTGAAAGGGAAAATTGTAGATCTGAAATCGGTATTTTTGATTTCTGTGTTTATGTTTGTGCTTGTGTTTGGATTTATGTTTGTGTTTGTGATTTCGGGCCGAAAAATCCTAAATCAAAATTTTTGTTTCTGATTTTGGGTTGGGCTGGTCATGAGGGACGGGGCCCGCAGGGCTCGACGAGGGTGGGTCCGGGCCCCGATAAAAAAATTCGATTATTAAACGGGCCGGGTTCGGGCCGCAGGTCTTGGCCCGCGGGTCGGGTCCGAGTATTAAAAAACCTGGCCTGAACCCGACCCATTGCCATTCCTACTCTAATACCCAAACCAATGGGGATTATTCATTGGTACTCTGATACCTAGCCAATGGGGGTTATTCATTGGTACTCTGATGCCCAGTTACGGGGATATAACGTGACCATAGTCACAAGATTGTTAAGAATATGAATTACGTTTGAGTATTTGAACTATTTTGAGTCCTTAAAACTGCATATGTGAATTTGGGAATGTTTGAGTATTTGAACTATTTTGGGTCATTAAAAATTGCTTATGTATCTTTTTGGAACGTATTGTAAGTTATAGCTTTGATATATGGAAAATTGACTACTTTCTAAATCATCTATGATATATTTGTTAGATTAAAGTATGTGATATATTTGCAATTTATTATTTTAAGACTTCGAAACTGTTTCAATTATTTTGAAACACACATAGTATATTATAATTTTGAAAACACATTACATTTTTTTCCTTTACAGATCTATTGCTTGATAGAACTTATTAGGATTTTGGTTACTTATTGAGTTGTCAACTCACCCCCCATTTTTTCCCCCTAGTTTCAGATTGTGAAGAATAGCAAGTTTTGAGAGTTTTGATATTGTGTTGTGAGCAGAAAAAGAAGCTTTGTGATATTGGGATTGGATGGTCTTCTAATAGTTTTATATTTATTGGTCAATTGGCATTATGTACATGAGATTGGATTTGTTCCTATTAAATTATTGTTGAGGTATTTTGGATTTATTTGATTTAATTTTTGAGGATAAATTTTAGTTGCTAAGAATGCCTTGCACACTTGTAGGGTGCTTACTTTATAAGCATGTGGCAGTTGTCACGTGCTTATTTTTATAGTTGGGTTCTGGGTGTGACAATTTTAATGGTATCAGAGCTTAGGTTATGATCTTGCAGACTCTATACTAGGATTTGATTTGGAATAAAGTTTGCACACTAGGGATTATGGTTTTAGTCATAGGAATTGGAGTGAAGATTAAAAGTATTCCTAAGTGCTTCAATCTTCGGTTTTGAAATTCACCACTTCAAGATACGCTCTCTTGTTCTCAAATTCTGAAATTTACTTAACGATGTTGTCAATTTTGAATGATGTAGATCCGTTATTTTTCCGCTGCGATCACATTTATTTCCATCACCAGCCAGGTCTGGGTAACATCCTTTCTGAGGAGACTCGAGGCCACATCCTTGCTATAGTTTTTAAGCCTGTCATCCATCTGACGCCTGAGATGTTTGCCAATGCTGTCTTGGCGTAGACCTTAGCTTAGAGGTCGTGGGACACTACTCACACCTTCCACATTGCTAATCGGGAGATGACTATCACTCCCCACAACTTTCACCGCATGATTGCCCTATGGTTTAATGGGGTCCCAATAAATCTGGAGGACGAGTTGGGCACTCAGCTGGGTGCAAAGCTGCTTGGGAGGAGGTATACTATTGAGACGATCTGCTATACTAATCTAGAAGGGGACTTGATGCATCATCCACAGGGGATGGCTAAGGAGTGTATCCAGATGGCTAAAGTCTTTCTACTGAACTTGTTGGGGGCGTAGTTGTTTGCCATTGGTGGGCAGATGGTGTCCTTGAGGTGGATAGCCCTTTTCCAAGACTTTGAGAGAGCTCGAACTACCAACTAGGGGCAAGCATGCTTGGCTTACTTTTACTCCTACTTAGACACTCTCAGTTGGGGGACTCTGCGCTAGCTAGTAGGGCCTTAAAAGCTCCTCGAGATTAGTTTCTTTCCCTTTTCTCTTGTAGCTCATGCATTCTTATCCTTGTGGTCATATATCCACATGCCATCTAGGTTAAGACTATGTACCATATTCCTGCTAATTGTATTCATACCTATAACATCTTGCAAATTGTCATCTTGTGAACTACAATATACAAATCTTACAAACTGTCATCTTACAAACTGTACCATATTCTCTTGCAAACTGTCATCTTGCAAATTGTTATCTCTTTTCAGTGCTAGGTCATGGCATACGATTTCATTGCTCGAGGGACTTTGGTGGACTTAAAGAGTGTCACCTCGATCTGAGCCCACCACGACTGGCTCTCTACTGATGATGTAAGTTAGGAATATATTGCTTTCCACTATTTGAATGCTTGTTAGGACATATGTGGTTTCACTTGTTAAGAACATATGTCGTTCGTTTATGTAATTAGCTAATCCTTTGATAAAACGCACTTTATTTGTAATTGGGTAGTTCTAGGTGTTTTTAATACTTCAAGAAACAATGTTTCAAGATCAAGTGTTGAAGTCATCAAGTCTGTCCAAGAAAACAAGCTGATAGTGCAAATTCATTAAAGCTCGACAGCTGGCTCAACAGCTGCATCTATCAAGCTAAAGAAAGTTATCTCGAGCCCGTAAGCTCGACACCTGCTCGACACTTCCTATCTGTCAAGATTTAAGAAATTTAGAATTCTAATCTAATTTCTTGGGATCCATGAATGTGTCTTTGGGCCTTCTTTTCTCCTAACCCTAGACATATAAAAGGATTGTTTTAAAGGCCGTCAAACAGTTCACAAGTTGCACAAGCATTGAGAAAACTCTATTGAAGTAAATTGTGACTAGAGACAAAGTTCTTGCCCTTCATCTCTTCTGAAGAAGTTGCTGTGTATTTGCACCAAAGAGTTTTGTGACCAAGCATCTTCTTGATCTTCATCATGTAGGATAAACTGAAGAACTTTGTAGTCAACCTCTCTTTCAGTTGGTGTTGAAGTCTCGTACTGGGATCTGCGCATTGGTTAGTCACGTACTTGGGAGTCGTGCATCAAAGGTGGGAACTGTCACTACAGAACAAGTCCAATTGGGTATTGGGGGTAAGAGTTCAACTGTAGGTTGGTAAGGTACTTGAGATTCCTTTACTTGTAACTACTTGTTGTGATAATAGTGGAGTTTTGGGAGTGGTGACCTGAAAATCACCCGGTGGGGTTTTTGCCATTAGGTTTTTCCCCATTCGTAAACAAATTACTGCGTCATTTATTTTCCGCTGCATATTTAGTTAATTGATGATTTGTTGGTGATGTTTGTGCTACCACACGTTTGCATGTTAAATTGATTAATTAATAACTTGGCTAATTAATTAATTGGTTTAATCACAAGGGTCAATTCAATTTATGGCCTATCATTAGGATTCTCTTTCTAACACCTTGTGTAATCACAGATTATGTGGAGTCCCTAGGCCGGTGCTAATCTTATGGCAGACCTAAACTTGGAGGCAGTTGCTATCGTTGCTTCTAGGCTCTCCTAGCCCCATGAGGGCAGGAGATTGAGGGTGATCTACTTGGCTGAGAAGGTTTGTTGCCAACTGGCAGGTGAGGATGTGCCATAAGTTCCCACAAACCCTCTAGTGTTCATGCTTCTTTCTCACTCCATGACGAATGCGGAGTGCAACTTATGGGGGTCGGGCACCCCTTTCATTGAGCGAGTCACAGCTGAGCTATTTGTGTTGTTCATTGCATGTTTTTTTTTTATAAATATGTGTCTGATGTTATCGTCAATATGATCTTGTTCACAATTTATATGCCACGTTTGTATGTTTAGTTGGAATTTTCTTTAGTTCATTAACATGCTTATGTTTTAATTCTTCTTTAATTTCAAAATCTGCAATTAATCACTACAAACTTTTTTTAAAATAAACACAAATCTGTACTTTCATTAAATACAGATCTGAAATTTTTTTTTGAATTTTTTTAAAAACAAACACATATCTGTATTTTCATTAAATACAAATCTGAAAATTTTTCTGAATCAAAAACAAATCTGTATTTTCATTAAATACAAATCTAAAATTTTTTTGAATAAAAAAACAAATCTGTATTTTCATTAAATATATATATTAGAAAATTTTTCTAAATAAAAAATAGACCTGTATTTTCATTAAATACATATTTGAAAATTTTTTTGAATAAAAAACTGATCTATATTTTCATTAAATACAAATCTGAAAAATTTTCCAAACCAAAAACTGGTCTGTATTTTCATTAAGTACATATTTGAATTTTTCAAGCATACAAAACTGATTTGTATTTTCATTAAGTACAGATCTGAAATTGTTTTAGAATAAAAAATGGTTTTCTTCTTAAATAAAAATTGTAGATTTTGAATTTTCAAAGAGTGAATTAATTTTGAATTCAGGTGCCCTAAGCACTCGAATCTCTATTTGAGAGTACCCCCAAGATATTTCCTGGTCTCTCACAATGATGGCTCCATTGATTTGTATTTTCATTAAATACAGATCTGAAATTGTTTTAGAATAAAAAATGGTTTTCTTCTTAAATAAAAATTGTAGATTTTGAATTTTCAAAGAGTGAATTAATTTTGAATTCAGGTGCCCTAAGCACTCGAATCTCTTTTTGAGAGCACCCCCAAGATATTTCCCGGTCTCACACAATGGTGGCTCCACTAGGGATGTTAAGGGCTAAGTTTCGTGTTAGACTTTAAATGACCAATTATATACCCTTATTTTTTGCATGATGTTTTTGTTTGTTTGGTTGATTATGTCTTGATATGTTTGTGTGATGTTTTATTTGAAAATGTCGTATTGGTTGTTAAAAGCTTTCCCTAACTGTCATAGTGTGTGCCATCAAAACAACAAATATGCATGCACCCATCTCAACATATGGTGGTAGTAACCATCGATCACCGATCTTTATTAGAATTGGGTACCTAGTGGTGAATTCACTAACTCACGGCCCAAAGTCACTGGATCATTTCTTGTTGACTACAAAGGATAGACCATGCCATTTGGACCAAAATAATGTTTAACACATTACAAGTTGGGAGGTGTAACGTCCTAGCTATGGGAAATAATGAAACAACAAACCCACCCTACAATGTAATGACTTAGAACCTATCCTTAGGCCCATCCATGATAATATTNATTTCTTGCTCTATTGTCTTCAACATTGAGGAACAACCTGAGAGTGACTCCAGTTAAGATGTTTTGAAACATTTGTGCCAGCATTTCTTTAGTAGCCCCCAGGGGCTGCATAGCCCTTATGTACATATTTAGGTGGGATTTGTAGTAGCTTGTACCGTCAAACTTATCCAAGATTAGCATCTTGAACTTAGGGGGCAATCTCACATCTGGGAAAAGTGAGGGTGATTGGTAATCCATGAGATCTTCCATCTTGCGGGCCCCGTTTGATCATCTCCTCCATCTTATTTATCCTCTCGTTAATCTTCTTCTCCCTCTAGGATAGGGGGATTCTAATTGGTCGTGTTTCCCTCTTGGCTACCCTTTAAGTTTTGAAATTGCTGTATGATAAGGGTCATGTCCTCCTTAATTGAATTTGGCTTACTACCATGGTGCTTAATAGCTCTTGAGTGCTCATTGGTTTTCAATGTTTGGGTGCTCTTCCCATTCTGCCATGGGGACAAAGTCTTCAAACTTCTTATGGCTTAGGCTGTCTTGCAAGTCGAACATAGGATTGAGATGTTGTAACTGCGAAGTGCCTTTTATGCTGACAAGCCTTAGCATTGTGATATACTTGGAACTGGAACTGCTAGCTTGGCTGTTGTTCTTAGATTCTCTTTAGAGTCTTCCTTCCGATCTTGACCAAATTCTCCCCTAAGAAAAAGCATGGTTAGGTCAAACAAAGCTAGGTCTTCATCTATATCAATCTATCAACAAAACAAACACATACAAAATGCAATGCAATATTATCATGGATGGGCCTAAATATTATCATGGATGGGCCTAAGGATAGGTTCTAAGTCATTACATTGTAGGGTGGGTTTGTTGTTTCATTATTTCCCATAGCTAGGACGTTACACCTCCCAACTTGTAATGTGTTAAACATTATTTTGGTCCAAATGGCATGGTCATCCTTATCAACTTATTGCCCCAATGCTGATATCACATGGGCCACCTCCAAGGCCTAGGAGGGAATTTCATGAGCTGTGTATGCCAATAAGTCAAGTGTTTAAAAAAATAAAAGCAAAGGGGTTACTAAAACCCTTAGACACAAGTCCAGTCCCAAACCCATTACCTACAAGGTTTGATGTGAGTAAAAGGTATGCCTACCATTAAGGCCCAGGCCACGACACTAACAAGTGTTATAATCTTCGTCATGCAATCCAAGATTTAATAGACACTAAGGTGATTACACCACCTAAAAAAAGCCTAGTATCACCAATAATCCCTTGCCCAACCATAATTTTGGGATAATAATGAGGATAAATTGTTTGATGTATGAAGAAGAAGGAGAAGAGGGCCCATCTGAGTTAATTTATGACCTAACTGAGTACTTTATGATGACTTGGGAAAAGCTAATGGGTATGACATCCACTGCAGGGTATGATATATGGAGTGAAGATGCTAAAGAAACCACAAATTACTTAACATCCACATATGGGGGAAGACATTTCAAACCCAAATCAAATGACCCAACATCCATATATGGTGGGAGACACTTCAAACCCCAATCAAATTACCCAACATCCACATATAGGGACAGACACTTCAAACCCCAATCAGATGACCCAACACCCACATGCATGGAGTGACACTTCAAACCCTAAGACATTGAAGCAAATGACCCATCAAAAATTGCCCACGTCACAAGGGGAGAGACACTTCAAACCCCCATACCTAGAGATAGACAACCTTATAGAGGCCTTAAACAAGTCTACCCAACAAACACCCAATGAAGAGGATGAGGTCCTCAAGTAGTTACAGAAGACACAAGCCAATATATCTTTATGGAGTTTACTCATCGCCTCATACAAGCACTACAAGAATCTCGTAAACCCTCTCAATCAAATCCAAGTCCCTACAACCACTACTTCTCAAGATTTGAATGCCATGATTGGGTTTATAAGTAGGGAACTCACTATTTCCTACTCTGACAAAGATTTGACAAAGAAAAGGAAGCACCCCAATGACCCATTGCACGTTACTATAGATGCCAAGGGTAAGAGGCTCGCAATAGTCCTAATCGATGACGGACGAGCCTTAAATGTGTGTCCTTTGAAGACCGCAAGTTGCCTAGGCCTAAGCATTAAGGATTTTGTGCCAACTGATCAGCATGTGAGAGCATATGATAAATAATAAAAGAAAATTCTTAGGAATCATGACACCAGAGCTCACCATAGGGCCAATGATTAAGAAAGTGGAATTTCAAGTGCTAAATATAGCTTCGTGCTTCAATATGCTCCTTAGGCGACCATGGATCCATGATACAGAGGTTGTACCTTCATCCCTATACCAAAAGGTTCGGTTTCCGCATGAAGGAGCCATAGTTACCATATATGGTGATACTTTGACCGTACCAAAGCCCATTTTTGGTATCGATTCTAAGAATGAGCCATTAACCTTGGATGGCTTTGAAATTGAGAAGCTTGGTTATTGATACTGTATTTTGTCTACCCTAGATTTGCTTGTTGGACCTCAAAAATCCCAAAATATTATTTTCTCTCGACGGGGTTGCGAGAACATCTAGAATGACGTGGTGCAACCCATTCGGGCATCAAAGTACTTGAAGTGTCTCCTTTGGCTAAAATGCCCTTGGTCAACCCTAGGTTGGACCAAAGGTCAAACGAGGTCAAAACCCTCACAAAACAACATTTTTCACAATTTTACATCAAACCCAAGCTTCTCGGAGATTTTTAACAACTTTGACTAGGTTTGACCCAAAGTTGATCTCGTATGAACCTGAAAACCCTAATTTTGATCCAGCTGGTAGAACAGGTTGAAACCAATGCCATTGTGAAGACTATCAAATTCTCATTCCAACAACTGTTCATGAGTCGAAATCGGAGTTAGGACGGCCGAGATATCAAGAAAACCATGTTAACGCACCAACCGATGCACTGCTAACTTCGAAGAACCATAACTTTTGATCCAACTATTAGATTTTCAAGATCCATACCTTTTAAAAAAAAAATAAGTCAAGTTCTTTCTAGGGGATTGTCATCTACAGTTACCCTATGCACTTTGGGGGTATAGGACATAAATTCGATCCTCTATAGAAGCCACTCTTTATTCATTAATGTATGGGATGGAGACAGTACTTCCCAATGAAATAGGTGTTCATTCATTGAGAACAGTATTAAAGAGTGAAATCCCTAAAGTAGATTGGTTGTAGAGTAGATATGACCAATTATGCATGATGGATGAGAAGAAACTCAAGGCCTTGTATCACATTCAAGGTTACCAAAGGAGGCTTAGAAAAACTTTTGACAAGAAGATAAGAGCTAGAGATCTGAAGATAGGAGATTTGGTGCTGAAGGAGATTCGAGCCCTAATTCAAGAAACAAACAAAAAATTCAAGAAAAATTGGGTAGGTCCATATATTATCAAGCAGATATACTCTTGGGGAGTAGTAAGGTTGATGAACTTAGATGCAAACCCTTCTACTAAGCCAACCAATATGGACCAATTGAAGAAATACCATGCCAAAGGTGGTAGTTTGAAAACACCACGTCTAAAGTGGTTGTAAATTATGTTTTTTTTTTTCCTAGGTTCAGCTAAAAAAAAAAAAAAAAAAAAAAAAAAAGCTCACTAGGCTGAAAACCTAAAAGGGCGATCTAGGAAAAAAAAGGGTAGGTTGAAAACCCAAAAGGGCGATCTATGCAAAAGGAGAGTAAAAAAAAAAGGTGAGAGAGCCTGCTAGGTTGAAAATCCTAAAAAGCGACCTAGGAAAAAGTTAAGGTTAATAAAATGAACTACGTGATGACTTGATCCTTTTGCCGAAGAGGTACATAGGCAACCCTACATTGGACCAATCAAAACTTCCCCAAACACACCATTTACCCATCAAGCAAAAAAAAATAATTTGTTTCCAAAATTTAACCATTTCATTAAACCATGCCGTTACAAAAACTTTAAAACCCAAGCCCTAAACCACACTCTAAAAAAAAAAAAAACAAACCCTAAATATGAAAGTCCTAAATAATTCCTAAAACTGAGAGTTTCATATCAACTTTTAAAATAAACATGTTCAAAGCCAAAAAATAAAAGAATCATTTTTTCTTCATTCTTTTCTCCTTTGGTTGTTTGTTGGTTCTATCTTTGGTAGGTACTTTGTCATCTTTGTCTCTCCTTTTAAACTCATACCTGTTGTCCTCATGTTTGTCTTGATTATCTTTAAGAAATTGCTTTCTCATAAAAGAGATGTCGGCCTCCTTATTCGCAGTTTTGTTCACCAGCTAGTTAGAATATTCCATGGTCATCTTGTGAAAGTGAACCTTAACAAAAGATTGATCCACTCAGTCAACCATGTCCAAGCCAACAGTATATTCCTTACAGAATTAGGATTTATGTCCATAGGAGTGAAAGGTTTTCTTCCTCTTCCACCAAGCATTCCCTACTCATATTGGAATTTTCTCCAAAGTCTATCACCCATATAGAAAGCTGCCCTTCTTAATCCAACTATAAAGATGTGATTTGATCCCAGGGATCGCAACAAAGGAGGTGGGCATTTCCACCAATAACAATCCCATCGAATTATGACACTGGATTTCTTATTTAGAAATTTCACCCAGTTGCTATCAGTCTGACACTCGATTTTGAGAACCCACTGAGAAAATTGCTAAGGCCATAATTAGCAACAATAGGTGTAGCAATCATGTCTAGTCTTTCCATCAACTATATTTGCATAGTAAAGGGCTCCCAAGAAATTGTTATGACTCTCCACCAAGAAATAAAGAATCCAATCCTAAAAGAGTTTCTGCCAAGATAAGAGAAGCAAGATTATCACCATCCTTAACTTGACTCCACAATACCTATGGCTCTAGCATCCACAAAGCCAAGTCTTCTAGAGCAAAGCAAAAAATTCTCCCACAAAGCAAAGAGCTAAGGCAAAAATTTTCTGCTTGTTGTTAGATACACCATAATTACATTTATTAATAAATCTTGTTGCTGAAGATTCACCATGAGTAACAACTGCATGAAGATTCATCATGTGGTCCTCAATCATGTTGCTGGTAATTGAAATAGAAAGCCCTAGAGCATTAGACAATATCTCCCTACGTTTGGGATCATAGGAAATTGCTATGGATTTTTTGCCAGATCATAAGCAAGAATAGCCGAAAATTCTTCGATGGTGGGACAAAGTTCAACAGTTTTAAACTAGAATACATGATCTTTAGTATCCTATAACTTCACAGTGGCACGAAGAAAATCCCACTTGATCTTGACATTCCTCAAGGCCTTGATGCCCTATAGCTTTTAGGCTGTGAAATTGGTCTTGGTGCCAAACTCAAAGCTAGAAACCCATCTATTGATATCATGTATGATTGAATGAAGAAAATTTTGATTGCTAGCCATGAATAATTCTTGTATGTGGTTGTTGTGTCTTGATAATTCTGATGCAAAGATTTGTTTCCAGGTTTAATGCCAAAATAAGCTCCCTCAATCTCTAACTAAGTTTAAATAGGTTTAAAGAGTTTGCAGCTGACTGGGAAAGTGCTTGATAGTCCCAAATGGGGAAACATTTTTCAAAAAAAAAAAACTCAAAAAGCATAGAAAACACGTTGGAAAAACACGAGTTGGGAAAACTTAGGAGTGCCTCCCAATGTGCCAATAGGCACTCTCAGAGTGCCGATCTGCACTCCTCAAATGTCGATTGGCACTCTAAGAGTACAGATGACACCTAGCCCAACCATGACCTAATTACCTTATTTTGTGTTTTCAGGCACTTCGTGGCCCATTTTGGCTTTATTTTTAACTTCAAAAAAAAAAAATGGTCATGCAATAAAGTTTCTCAAAAATTCACATGTATTGTCAAATAGGGGCATTTGGCCATGCCTCATCCACGTTTTCATAAGTCATGCATCAATTCGCAAACTAGGGGCATTTAGTCATGCCTCATTCATTTTCAAAAAAAAAAAAAAAAAAGAGAGATCATCACACTTACTTTTCAAAAAAAAAAATAATTTATATAAATAAATAAAACCATGCATCGTTTTCTAAACTAAGGGCATAGGGCCATGCCTCATCCATTTTGAAAAAAGAATTCATCTTTTCCTCAAAAATCAAGATTTTCAAAATCATGCATTTATTTTCTAAACTTGGGCATTCGGCTATTCCGTATCCCTTTTTTTTTTTTTTTTTTTTGAAATAAATAAAGCCAATCATCCATTTTCAAAAAATAAAAAATAAAAAATGAAAAACCTCTCAGTTGCCCTAGATTTAGACTGAGATAGAGAAAGCTCTCAATCGCCCCAGATTCAAACCAAGATAGAGAAACCTTATAGTCGCCTCAAATTCAGACCGAGATAAAGAAACCTCTTAGTCGCCTTAGATTCAAATCGAGATAGAGAATCCTCTCTTTTACCTCAAATTCAAACCTAGATAGAGAAACCTCTCAATTGCCCCACATTCAAACCGAGATAGAGAAACCTCTCAGACACACTAGATTCAGACCAAGATAAAGAAACTTCTCAGTCCCCTCAAATTCAAACCAAGATAGAGAAAACTTTCAGCCACGACCGAGCTAGAGAAACCTCTCAGTCGCCTTAGATTCAAACCGAGATAGAGAAACCTCGCAGCCGCCCTAGATTTAGACCGAGATGGAGAAACCTCTTAGTCGCCTCAAATTCAAACCAAGATAGAGGAACCTCTTAGTCACTTCAAATTTAGACCGAGATAGACAAATTTTTGAGCTAAACCAAAATTTTTTTGCATGTTGTCAAATACACCATGAGTATGTTTATTTACAAGTCATGTAACAACTGCATGAAGATTCACCATATGGCCTTCAATCATGCTGCTGGTAATTGAAGTAGAAAGCCCTAGAGCATTAGACAAGATTTCCCTATGTTTTAGATCACAGGAAACTGCTATAGATTTTTTGCTAGGATCATAACCCAGAATAGTTGAAAATTCTTCAATGGTGGTACAAAGTTTAGCAGTTTTAAACCGAAATGCATGATCTTTAGTATCCTAGAACTTCACCGTGGCACGGAGAAAATCCCACTTGATCTTGACATTACTCAGGGCCTTGATCCCCTCTAGCTTGTAGGCTGTGAAATTTGTCTTGGTGCCAAAATCAAAGCGACAAACCCATTTGTTGATATCATGTGTGATTGAATGAAGAAAATTTTGATTACTAGCCATGAATAATTCTTGTATGTGATTGTTGTGTCTTGATAACTGTGATGCAGAGATTTGTTTGCACGTTTAATGCTAAAATATGTTCCTTTAGTCTCTAACCAAGTTTAAATAGGTTTAAAGAGTTTGCAACTGACTGGGAAAGTGTTTCAAAGTCCCAAACGAAGAAAATATTTTTCAAAAGTGCCGATCAACACTCCTCAAGTGCCGATTGGCACCTAGCCTAGCCATGACTTAATTGTCTTATTTTGTGTTTTTGAGCAATTTGTGGCCCCATTTTGGCTCTATTTTTCACTCCAACAAAATTGGTCATGCAATAAAGTTTCTTAAAAAATCGCATGTATTGTCTAACAAGGTCATTCGGCCATGCCTCATCCATTTTGAAAAAAAAAAAAAATCATCTCCTCCTCACATATCAAGGTTTTTAAAAGTCATTCATCAATTTGCAAACTTAGGGCATTCGGCCATGCCTCATTCATTTTCAAAAAAAAAAAAAATGAAGATTTCAAAAAAAGAAGCATGCATCCATTTCTAAACTAGGGGCATTTAGCCATGCCACATCCATTTAGAAAAAAGAATTCATCTTTTCCTCAAAAATCAAGATTTTCAAAATCATGCATTTATTATCTAAACTAGGGGCAGTCGGCTATGCTGTATCCTTTCTTTTCAAAACTAAATAAAACCAACCATCCTTTTTCAAAAAAAAAAAAAAAAAAAGATATAGAAACCTCTCAGCCACCCCGGATTTAGAACGTGATTGAGAAAGCTCTTAGTCGCCCCAAATCCAGACCAAGATAGAGAAACCTTTCAGTACCCTCAAATTTAGACCAAGATAGAGAAACCTCTCACTCACCTCGAATTTAGACCCAAATAGAGAAACCTCTCAGTCGCCTCAAATCCTCAAATTCATACCCAGATAGAGAAACCTCTTAGTCGCCTAAGATTCAGACCGAGATAGAGAAAACTCTTAGTTACCTCAAATTCAGACCAAGGTAAAGAAACCTCTCAGTCACCTCAGATTTAGACCAAGATAGAGAAACTTCTCGATCGCCTTAGATTCAAACCGAGATAGAGAAACCTCTCAGCCACCCCAGATTCAGATCGAGATAGAGAAACCTCTCAATCACCTCAAATTCAGACTGAGATAGAGAAACCTCCCAACCGCCTTAGATTTAGACCGAGATAGACAAATCTCTTAGTCGCCTCAAATTCATACCGAGATAGACAAACCTCCCAATTGCCTTAGAGTTAAAACGAGATAGAGAAACCTCTCAATCGCCTCACATTCAATCCATGATAAAGAAACCTCTTAATTGCCTTAGATTCAGACCAAGATAGAGAAACCTATCAATCTCCTCAGATTTAGACCGAGATAGAGAAAAATCTCAGTCACCTCAAATTCGGACCAAGATAGAGAAAGCTCTCAGCCACCCCAGACTCAGATCGAGATAGAGATAGCTCCCAGTCACCTTAGATCTTCCGGTTCAGTCGATATAATTCTCAGTCAACATTCCAGATCGAGCGAGCATAGTTCTCAATTGCCTCATCAGCATTTAAGATTTAATTTAGGTTCATCAATTATCAAGTAGATATAGTATTCACAGTTAAAATAATAATAATAATAATAATAATAATAATAACAAAACACTAGTTCTATGTCCAAAGGTTTTAGGTTCTAGGGCTAGTAAATCTTTGAAAAGTCAACCTATTAAATTGTGATCGCTAAAATCAGTATCTTTGTTTTACATTGACATTCGCTTTGCGAGCTCTGTCAATGAGGGCCATTTTGTAAACACTCAATTTTGCACCCATAATTTAATCTTGGAAGATGACGAAAATGACCATTCATATACCCAAAAATCATAGTTGAATTACATGAATTAATTCATTCACTGCATATCATAAAATGATCTTGAGATTCTAACATTCGCGACAATACACCCGATTCCCAAATCGAACCGTAAGATTGAAAGATATTGCATGATCAAATTTTCACGGTCTGCATGCATTTTGTTTGGGTGGAACTGATTACATGTGATTAATTTAAATTAATTTTGATTGTTTAAACAATTAAAATTAATTAAATAATTTTATGATTGGTTGTTGATAATTAAATCTTCTTAGAATATATATCTTTTAGACAATTATTACTTAAAAGACCTAATTATCAAGATAAAAAATATTAATTTTAGAATATGAGTTAAAAATGCATCTAGGTGCAATTCCTAACTCAAAAAAAATCCTAAAAATAGACTCCAAATTGAACCAAAATTGGAAGAGGGGCTCAGCATCCAAGAGGGCCAGTCGGCACTCTTGAAGTGCCGATCGGCACATGGCAAGTGCTGATTGGAACAAATTTGAGGACCGGCCTGGGACCATTTTGATTAAGATAAAACCTATCCTTTTTGAATTTTTGGGGATAACAATGCATTCTAATTCATATCTGATCTTATTCAGCTTATTTTTCAAGCATCCAACCTCTATAAATAGAGGAAAAATATCAGAAATTAGCACTCTATTTTTTACCCTTCTTTTTCTAACTTCTTTACCCCCCTTACATAAAAGACATTCTAGAAGCCTTGGCTTTAAGAATTTCTTTTTTGTAAGTACAATATTTTAGATTTCAAAGAAGTGAAAAATTCTTTGATTTCTAAAGTATTCTTCCATTGAAGGTGTTAGGACATATATGTTTTAACTTGTTTAAGAACATATGTCACTTAGTTATGTAAATTGGCTAATCCTTTGACAAAACGCACTCTGCTTGTAATTGGGTAGTTCTAGGTGTTTTTAATACTTCAAGAAACAATGTTTCAAGGTCAAGTGTTGAAGTCATCAAGTCTGTCCAAGAGAAAGCAAGTTGAAGTGCAGAATTTTTAAAGCTCGACACCTCTCGATAGCTACCTCGACACCTGCTATCTGTCGAGAATTAAAAAGTCAGAATTCCAATCTGATTTTCTTGGGATCCGTGAATATGTTTTTGGGCCTTCTTTTCTTCTAACCCTAAACATATAAAAGGATTATTTTAAGAGCCGTTTTGTGTGACACAAGTTGTATTATCATTGAGCAATCTCTGTTTATGCAAATTGTGCTCAACAGACGAAGTTCTTGACCTAGTTCATCTTCCATCAAGAAGTTGCTGTGTATTTGCACCATAGGGTTTTGTAACCAAGCATCTTCCTGCTATTCATCATAAAGGATGAACTGAAGAACTTTGCAGCCAGCCATTCTTCCTCAGTTGGTGTTCTGAAGTCGCGTACTTGGATCCGTGCATTGGTTAGTCACGTACTTGGGAGCCATGCATCAAAGGTGGAGACTGTCACTACAGATCAAGTCCAATTGGGTATTGGGGTAAGGGTTCAACTATAGGTTGGTAAGGTACTTGGGATTCCTTTACTTGTAACCGCTTGATTTGATAATAATGGAGTTTCGGGAGTAGTGACCTGAAAATCACCCGGTGGGGTTTTTGCCATTAGGGTTTTCCCCATTCGTAAACAAATCACCGTGTTATTTATTTTCCGCTGCATTTTTAGTTGATTGGTAATTTGTTTGTGCTTCCATAAAATTGCATGATTAATTAATTACTTGGCTAAATTAATTAATTAGGGTTAATCACAAGGGGTCATTCAGATTGTGACCTATCACCAATTAATGAAGTCCTTGACTCCACCATATTTCAATGGAGTCCTTAACTCCCTAAATTATTTTAAATAAACTGGGGATTCTAATTTCTTCAAATTCCAACATGACTAATTCTTTGGGATTCCTAATTTCTCAATCAAGATTGGAGTTAATAATTCACAAAATAAAATTACTATAAAAATTGATTTGAGGAAATTTTCCAATTCCCAATTCCTAAACCCATGTTCATAAAAATAAAATTGCTTTAAAAGAGTTTTCTTTCCCTTAATTAAATTTGAGAACCTCAATCAAAATATCATTAAAATTCCTACAAAGAAGCAAATGAAAGAAGAGGAAAATTGCTTAGACATTCAACTTTTCAAAGAGAAAATCCTTAGTTTAGTTTCCATAAAACCATGGTCCTTGACTTACTCTTGAAATTAAAATCAATTATCTCACCAAAAATAAATAAATTAAGTCGATGCTTAATTAAATACAAAGTATTTGACTTAAATGTCTATCATTTAAACTGGGCAAAATCATATTTGAGGATTTTAAATCTAAAACCTCAAATTAAGAACTACAAATTGGCTTGATTCCCGTCAAGGGTATGTAGGCGCTTAGAAGCTAGTACTATATATTATGTGTTTGGATAACACTAAAAGTTGCGGCTACGTTTTCTATTTCACATTTCAAAACTTTCTTTTTTTTTCAATGCATGAACAGTAAAATCACTATGCAAGAGACAATTATCACTATTAATGCACTATAGCGCACTGTTCACGCATTGTAGCGCACTGTTCACGCACTGTAGCAGTACTGTTAATACATTTAAAAATATTAAAAAGGAGTCCCACTGTACTATTTACACATTTAAAAATTATTTTACTACAGTATTTTCAGCAACAATCAGTTTTCAGCAACAATAAGTTGTATACAAACGGACCCATAGTCTATATTGATTAATTGATATCTATTTGAAGTTTGATAATTAGAGCATCTTCAGTAGCCCCTTTAAATTTTCTCCAAATTTTTACCTATTTAGAGAATGAACAGTGACATTTAGTTTTTACCTACCCACTTTTTCAAATACACTTTTCAACAGACTCTCTATTCTTTCTCTATCTCATTTAAATATTATTTCTTCATTCATTATTTATTCTTTTTTTAATCATCATTTATTCTTTTTTTAACAACTATATTTTTCAATGAGAAGTGCTATGTTCACAACATTTTACGCAATACTTTCACAACAAAATTTATGTGGAAAGTTGTTACTAGTTCTAATTTGAACCCACCACTGAAATTATTTTTTTACTTGCCAATATTAACTAATAACAATCTGTTACTTAAAATTTATTATGAAAATATTGTGATAGTATTTTTCAATTAGGATTTTTTATTTTTCCCTTATCTTTTTTTTTCATCCACACGTTTGTTTTCTTTTCTTTTTTCCTCTTTTTTCTCCTCCACACCTTTCCCTTTATCTCTATCTTTTCTTTTTCTTTTTTCTTTTCTTCTCTCTAGCACTTTCTGGAGCCCTCTTTTCTTTTTTTTCTTTTCTTCTCTTCGACTAGAGCTCTGGGAGAACTTTTCTTTTTTTCTTTTCTTCTCTTCGGTTGGAGCTCTAGGAGCACCTAGCAGCACTTTGGTTGGAGCTCTCTCTCAATTTAATATTCTCGGGGAGTGTACAAATACAAAAATTCTAGGACCACGCATGTGTTTACAACTTGAACACATGACAAGTGGTGATTGGATTACTTTTCACTAAGTTCCAATGATGTACTTGTGTGTAAATGATGTAATTCAATCACATATTAACAAATTTACAACTTGTGTGTCGATTGAAGAATTGGTGCAAATATAGAGTAGTATTTTGAACTTTGTTAGGCACCAAGGAGTAGGAACTCATACAATATATTAATTAAGTTGACAATCCTTCTTTTTTTTTTTTTTTTTTTTTTTTTTTTTTTTTTTTTTTTTTGAGAAGGAAAGTTGACAAACTTGAATAACATACCTACACATATTTTTTGAACTTCAACCTGCCGTTGCTCACTTTAACTAGAAACATTCAGATTTCCCAAAGAAGTTTCACCTATGTCTTGTGCATGCACATAACAAGAAATAAATGCACTGTATCAATTATAGGCCCGTCAATTAATAAATAGAACCTAACTCCAAAAGAGTACGTTGTCTAAGTCTCACAGCTTGAAGGAAGATTAGGGTTTGTGACAAATTAGCCGCTTGATAATGCTGACAATGTTGATGCTGATGATAACGATGATGACATGATGGCATTCATTTACTCCATATGATTGTTGGGCACGTGTGGATCATAAGGATAATCACAACCAAGTGGAAAATATGGGAATCTAGCAAGTGGGTCAAGTTCTAGTGAAGCACATGAGTAAGACATGCCACACAAATTACCATTAATAATCTCACAAGGATTTGGAATCATGGGCACTGTTAATGGATCTTCATCATAATTTGGTGTTGCGATACTTGGCCCAATAAGCTTATCACCAATATAATGTTGTGTTGCTCCACTACTGCTGAAATTTTGATGTTCTTGATTAGGATCAAAATTTTTATGAGGCAAATATCCTAATGACCAGAGTGGATCATAGGAGGAAGAATTTGATGGTGGTGCCATTGGGGGTGGATATTGAACCAAATTGGCAACATAATTGGTTTGCTCTAATTTAAGATCACCATGATCAAAGCCTTGCAAATTTGGGGTTGGAGTGGGAAGGTATAGTTGGTCTTGCTGAGAGTTTAGGATCCAATTAGGGTTTGCATTTAGAGAGAAAAGACCTTCCTCAGAGTTACCATTAAAGTGCACATCAAGAAAGGTGGCTATTGCAGGAGTATCATAAGAAATTAGCTTCTTCCTTATGCTTGTATTCCAAAAATTCTTGACCTTATTATCTGTTCTTCCTGGTAGTTGCTTGGCTATCTGAGCCCACTTGTCCAAATAAGAAAAAAGTTCCCTCTTGCATGAAAAAAAGAGAGGATTTTATTAAATTTACTAAATAGATTTACGAGCTAAAGTATTATATATTAAATAAAATATAAAAAATTTACAATAATTTATTTGTTAGGTTGTTGACGTGTCCTGTCATTAATGATATCTATTATCCGGTTAGTGAAGTTTATAAATATATATAAAATAAAATGGTCATGCTAACGAGTGCCTTCAAAGTATTAGTTAACAATCTATTTTAGAAAAGTTTTGACATCACTTTTATGGGAAATGAAAAAAGTTGTCAAAACATTAATAGTTTTTTTTCCCCATAAAAACTTTCTTTAAATGAATTATTAACCAATACCCTAATAGCATTCATTAGCATTTCCCAAAATAAAATTAGTAATAGTATAAATATTTTTGGAAAAGAAAAATAAGATGGTACTTGTTTCCTAGAATGCCTTGAAGTTCAGTGATGGGGGCCGCTTCTTCTGGAGAGAAGCGCCCACGTTTTAAGTCAGGTCTAAGATAATTTATCCATCTTAGTCTACAGCTCTTTCCACATCTTTGCAGGCCTGCTTCGTAGAAGCCATACAATGAAACCGGGAAAAAAAAAATTTGAGAAATAAAACTAGGAATTCATGAAAGCTATAAAGCTAGGGCAATTATGAGAGACGAGGGAGCAGTGATAATGTTACCAGCAAATTTTGGGACAGATCTCCAGCAACCATGGCCATAGTTTGAAATGTAGTTGATGAGTTTCTCATCTTCCTCCGGTGACCATAGTCCTCTGTTCACCTTCTTCTTGTCACAGCACGAGTGATGTCCCATCTCTCTCTAAAAGCAGTATCATGCTCTAAAAGCAGTGTTAGTGCAGCCAATGATAGATGATAAATAAGTACTGGGGAATAAGTTTAAATAGATGAAAAAATCAGAGAGAGAGAGAGAGATAAGAAATAATAAAGAAAGGCAGCACTAGCTAGATTAAGCCCTGGCTAGGAGAGGTTACACTTACTTTACACCTAAGAAGAAAAAAAACAGTGACAGAAAGATATGGCTAATTTGGAAGTGTGAGCATACCACTGAGTAAACTGAGGCTATGAATTTAATGTAAGAGCTGTACCATGGTGGCCCAGTTAGCTGGGTTTGTAGCGAAGGGCTTAAACTTGCAGTATCATCCTTTATGAGCTGTATTGCTTAGAATGTATCCTTTTTTTTTTTAGTTCTGTATTGCATGGGGCTATGGGAGTGGTATTTTTTTTTTTTAGTTCTGTATTGCATGGGACTATGGGAGTGGTAATAGAGTCTAAATCATGAAAACATGATTGGATATTGAATCAGAAAAATTTCCAAAACTTTAGCTCAATCAATGCTAGCAATTAGGTACTAGGGAATTAAGTAGATCTCCCTTCATATATATATATATAGAGAGAGAGAGAGAGAAGTACATTATTACTGATAAATGTTTATTTAAATGTTGTTGAGGTGACAAAATTGAATCCCTCAATTTCACAATAGATGATTTAACAATTATAATATAAATATTACTTTTAAAACTTTAAAGGGTTATTATCTTGAAAATGATGATCATTACTCTTAAAATTTTAAAGGATTATTATATTGTATTTAATGATATTATTCTAAAAATATGATGATCATTACTTTTAAAATTTTAAAGGATCATTATCTTGTATATGATGATGATGAATGTCCATGATTAGATGATGATCAATCACCATAGTCATATATTTGAGTTCCATAACTAAAGATTAAAAATACAATGTACCAAAGAAGGAAAATTAGGGTCGGTGTTCTTGCTAAATTGAAATTTCACTTGGTGTATAAAACACTAGTAAATGTTTAGACCCCCAATTTTAATAAAACCAACACAAGCTTATACTCAAACAATATATGTGAATGATAAGTACAAGCAATACCCAAATAAACAAATAACTCTTAAACCATAATTAATTACAACACAACGGCAATTAAAAGGCAAAAGTAAAGGTTAGAGAGATGCAAATACAAAGATAACACCGACATGTGTTATCAAAGAACTCAGCGAAAAACCTCTCCGTCGTTTTCCAAGCGGTAAAATGATCCACTAAATAATAAAATTAGGATACACGAATAACAATAGACCCTCCAAGCCTAATCTACCAAATGCACCTAAGCCTTCCAAGCTTCTTTCTCTAACAAGGTTAAGTCTAACCATGTCTTCTTTAGCTTTTTAGATCCTACAATAAGCCCATTGCATCAAACAAATAAATTAGTCATCTCCAAACTACTTCCCAAGCACCAAATTTCCTCTTCATTGATGTGGGTATGATGAGATAAGAATTTGCCTAATGAAACTCTCAAGGGTATGTCAATGGAGAGGGTGAGAGTAGAGAAATTTGGAAAATCAAATGTCTAAGATTGTAGATGAGTCAATCTTATTTTTCTCTAGAGTTTCTCTCTCAAAATTCTCTCTGAAAGCTCTCTACATTTAGTGGGTATAAGAGTATTTATAGTAGGGTATATGAGAAATGTGAAAAGACATTTTTCTGCAAAACAGGGTGTTCTGGTGACTCACTTGCTATTGGGATGAGTCGCGAGTTTGAGTCGCAAGATAATTGTCAAGCTAGACTATCTTTTTTGTCCTGTAGTGTTCCAGTTGTCATAACCCTTCAGTTTCTTGCATGCTTCACATGTGTGGCATTTTGGCGAGTCGCCAATCGCGAGTCACTCACGAGATCCAGTCACGAGAACCTTTCTGAATGCTCACACACTTGAATTCTTCACACGCTCTCACATACAACTCTTACATGATTCCCACTTAAATACATGGTATCTAATTACTGAAATACAAGCAAATTTAGCACATAATAAAGCTAACATATGATTGAATAAATTCAACCTTACATAAATTAATACGTAAACTTAGATTTACATCGATTAAGAACAACAAAGGTGAAATTAATGATGAACTTTTTTCTTAATCATGATAACTTGCTTGATGTCAATGATAATATATGTATGTATATGCTTTCTAAGTTTCCCCAATGCTACACTCTTGTTAAGGGTGACAGAATTGTACGACAACAAAAACCAAGAATCGATGATAATGATGATTGTAATGAAAGATTCTATATATACATATACTACTTATCAATGATCACATAAATGTGATGATAGAATTAATGGAATAACGTAGCACTTCTACCAAACATTTAAGGTCTATTATTTTGCTACTCTAGAACTGGTTGACTTAGAAGTATTACAAGTACATTAGGCATGTAATCATTATATGGAGAATGATAATTGAAGATGAAAGTGATATTGATGATGATGGCAATATATGGCAGACTTTGATATGAGATGATAGAAGCTTAATTTGCATTTTTTTTTCCCCCCCTAGAATTAAGTCCAACTCAAAGTGTGCAAGAAAAAAAAAAAAAAAAACCAAAGTCCTCATTCAACCCAGTTTTTTTGGTTGAAATAAAGAACAACAAAATTATCGTCCAAAATTGTGGACTCTTTTTTTTTCTCTGTGGCTGAAGGAAAAGGGTGGAATTTTTTGTTATTAGCCAATAGACTTCTAAGAATGATCATGAAAATGTTTCCTATAAAAGAAGGTCCCAATTTTATTCTTTTTCAGAATATAAGAAGGTCCTAATAAATTATTCAAATATAATAAATTTTGCCTATCAAAAAACTCTCTCTCTCTCTCTCTCTCTCTCTCTCTCTCTCTCTCTCTCTCTCTCTCTCTCTCTCTCTCATTTTTTTTCCATTTTTTGTTGGATTTTTTTTTATTACTTTTGCATCTCTACCTTAGATTGATAAATATTTGTGTTTTCTAAAACTTAACTTTTGGTTTATTATAATTGAAAATGAAAAGATAAAAGGCTAGCCACTACACCTCCTATTGTCTAACTCATCTTGTACATAACTCATAAACTTAATGATTTTCTAATGAATGAAAACGATAGAAACCTAAACTATAGATATTTTGTAATATATATCTTCAACTACAAAATTTTGCAATCAACGTCATAATTTAGGATTAATTGTATTGTGTATGCATTCTATCCAAATGTTTGATTCCATTAATTTTTTTATAGTAAGAATGCTCATTGTAAGTGTTTGTTAATTTAGATGCTGATTACACATTGTCATTTTTTTTTTCCTTTCCTTTTTTCAAACCAGTCTTAATTATCACCTAGATCATTGCAGGAGAAACTATTTTTGTTTTTATTTTTCACTTGAAACCAATATGAAGTTCTTTTTATAAATTCATTCTTTTGTTTTCTATCTCAAAAACAGATATGAAATTCTTTTTCTAAAATTCATTCTTTTGTCTTCTATCCCAAAAACATATTGAAATTCTTTTCATAAAATTCATTCTTTTATTTTCTATCTCAAAAACATATTTGAAATTCTTTTTATGAAATTCATTTTTTTTTCTATCTCAAAAACATATCTGAAATTATTTTTATAAAACTCATTCTTTCTTGCATCATAATACTAGATCTATATTTTCTATTAAAAATATAATTCATAGTTTTTCATCATAAAAACAGTTCTAGGATTTTCTATCATGAAGTCATTCTTTCTTGCATCATAATACCAGATCTGTATTTTCTATTAAAAATATAATTCATAGTTTTTCATCATAAAAATAGTTCTAGGATTTTCTATCATGAAGTCATGGTATTCTCATAACAAAATAAATAAAATGTTTTTCTTTTTTTTTGCATGGAGCAAGGTGTAGATCTAGGATTTTTGAATGACATTTAATCATAGATTTAGGAAAACTAACACAACATATTGCATTATATAATTTTGTGCATGTCATTAATCAATATATAAGTGTTTCTTGATGCAAATATTTTTTTTATCATTTTATTTACAACACTAAATACTTTTAATGAATATTTTTGTTGTTGATATAATTTGGAGAAAAATCATATTATAATATGTCATATTTTGTGTTTTTGTTAGGTTTTAGTTTATTTGGAAAACAACAAGATATAGTCTAGTTTATTGTCTAGACTNGTGGCTTGAGATGGGACCAAAGGGACCAATAAGACACTAGCTCCAATGGGCCTTGGGCTTTTCCGTCAACTCTTGACAAGTCCAAAGTTACCATTAATTATATTCAATACCACTATAAGAATATAATTGCACTCTAGGCCTTATGTATAAATTATTTCCCAAGACTTTATTATACATTCAACCCCTTCATTAAAATATTCGTAGTAATACAAAGTCATTAATATTGACTGCCACTTTGAAGGTTACTACATCTTAATCCTTGAGTACCGGTTTAATCATTTATGTTATTCATCATATATTTATGAAATCCAATTCCATAAATATATACTTTAGTAACTCTTTACTAAAGTGGTTGGGCCAACACTCTGAATAACAAACCCATTAAACTTATCTCAAGAGAATATTTTATATCTCCGTTAAGAGATTATGAATTCCATCTTGAAAATACATGTCCCATCAACACTAAATGCGGCTGCCCAACATACTGAGGTTTTGACCATAACTTATAGATCTCACTCCTGATATATCAAAGCAACCTACATCTCATGATCAGGTCCATTATTCTCTCAGGATTTAGAGTTGATGTAAATAGAAGTCGTGAGCTTTATTATTCATTTGACAGTCATTAGGAGAATAATAAATCTCACAGCGGTCCAGTTCAATATGTCTTAACTCTTAAAACATATCAACATACCAACTAGAAGTCTCCACTTCCATGATCAAGACAAATCATCTTAGTTGATATGTTATAGTCTTCGCAGATGAAATGCCCAATTTCATCACCGACTACGAACTAAAATTCTGAGTTTACAAAGAACTTGTGATTTATATCTTTCTGTGACTTTTCACATAAATCACATACTATGCATCTCATGGACTAAGATAATGTCCCATTAGTTCATAAATGGTCTCATGCAATTAAACAACTTAATTATTCATGACATGCCAATAAATTGGATTTTAGGGCACAAACCCTAACATAATATAACAAATTATTGTTTATAAAAGACAAACAAATTAATAAAACAACAATAATTAATAATTTTATTAATATTTCAATGAACTTATAGTTTATTATTTATTCTTTTGCTAAAATTATGGATAAATATTTGATAAGAAAACCACGTAGAAGGCAATTGTAAACTTTATGTATTTGCATGTTTTTTTATTCTTGTTGTTGTCAATATACAAAATTTTCTTTTTATTAGATTGTGTAATTTATGTTTATTGAGGAACACCCTGAAAAAAATTTCTGTAGTCGCCACTGTAGTAGGTGCTGTCCTAGTTTGGTTGGGCAGCCTTCTATCCTATCAATCTCTTCTTTTCTTGAGGTCATGATGAACAAAGACTTTTGAGGGCTTCTTGTTTTATTCTGATAAGTTATCTGTTGCATTAAATGATATGGTGTTAGGTGGATCATTGTGGATTTATCAGGAAGATCCAAAGGGCTTCCTTGGATGCTATGTGTACCACAATGGAATTATCAAGGTAATTTGGAGAGCTTCCTCGAACGATATAATTACCTTGGTGGGATGCATTTGATAGTTCAAGCATCCTTGGATAATATGCATACCTTAGTGAGATGCCTTTGGTATGTCGTCTATGGGTATTTACCTTAGATGGTTCAAGTGGTCCATTCATGTTTGGACTGAGGGTGGTGGGCCATGTTTGGTCAATTCTTGGGGTTTGGGATCTTGGGGGTACTTTTCATAATTGCTTATTTTATCTTTTACCATTGTTCCAAGGTATGTTTTTCTGTAGTTGGACTCTATTTCTTGAAAAGACACATTCTGGGCTTGTTCTGGTCTAAGGTCTAATGCTTACTTGAGTTTTAAGTGCCACGTCCCTATGTAAATAATTTTAAAAAATTAAGAAAATTTAATATTTTATTAAAATAAAATTTAGAATAGATATTAGATAATTTGAAATGAGTGTTTTGAAAAGTGGTTAAAAAAATATTAAAATAGACATAATTTTCAAGAATTAATGTAAATGCTCAAGGGACATTATAAACATGTTTCACAAAGCGTTACCAACAAAGCACTTCACTAAAGGTGATAAAGGGGTGTCATTGTCACAAGGGAGAGATAATATTATACAGAGCAAACTTTATGTGGAGGGGGAGGGTGCATATTATTTGAAAATCAACATTGAAAAAGTGTCTTCACGTTCTCTTGAATGTTCAGCTAGCTATGGTAATAATTTCTCAACAAAAAATAAATAAAATAAATAAAATAGCTATCTATGGTAATAAAACAAAGGGTTTTGTTAACGGGTGTCCGTTAACAATAATTTTTTGCAGCTCTTTGCAAAGTCTTTTTCACTTTTTACAATTTTTTATCTTTTTTGACAATTTTTTAGTAGTCTTTTTTTTTTTTTGGCAACTTTCTCAATAACTTTTTGTCCTTTTTATTAACACAATCCATTAAGGGAAATCTTAACAAGCATCGCACGGTGCTTGTTAACATTTAATCCTGTTAACAACAATTTTTTTGCAGCTTTTTGTGAAGTCTTTTTCACTTTTTACAACTTTTTATCTTTTTTGACAGTTTTTTAGTAGTTTTACATTTGTGTAAAACTAAGCTATGTAAAACTTCACGTGACCATCTGTGTGAAATCAACGCAACTCAAATAAAATAATTGTTCTTGTCTCCTCTTGCCTGGTTGCTCTTGATGAAGTAAATATATACTTCTAATTGAAAGTTACTCATTTTCAATGATGTAAGGTGCTACAAGGGAAAGCTCTTTGTCTTTGCCTTGTCTAACTATAGTTGAAGTTGATTTAAATTGACATTATCAAGATCACTTTATAAGACAATTATTATATGGATTTGTGCTAGGGTTTTGTCAAACTTCCAAGATGCTAAAACAAAATATTTGCCAATATCATCAAGGTGGTTTCTGATGTAAGATATGACCATACTTGGAAATAGTTTAGGGATACTACAAAAATCTACCCAAGTACTACATAGTAGAATTAGCAAACTAGTGATACAAATTACCAAATACATTCATATGCCTTGAAAAATATTTGGGATTTGGCTTCAAAAGCCCTCTTATGTAATATAGAGTTGATCAATATTTTTTTTTTTTTTTTTTTTGAGGTTAAAATATAAAATGTTGATCAGGTTTTACTTTAGGATGCTTCTGGTACGTTAGTGTATCAAAGTGTTCTTCGGTAATATTAGATGACTTGGTGACTAATTAAGATGATGTAAGAAGTATCATGTTGAACAATGTTGAGAGCCTTATATGATAAGATGGCCAATATTGGTTCTCAGGAAAGATGAGGCTATACTAGTTTAGTGAAAATCTTAGTGCGATCCACACTTATACTCTGGAAATTGGCATCCTCTGAGATAGTTTATCTTAGTGCTATCTACATTTTTTTGTAGAACCCTCACTACTCTTGGTGCATGTGAGGCATTCTTATCTACTACTATTTTTTGTCACTATTTTTTAATTTTTTGCTTTGCTGCTTACCATAAAATATAGGGATAATCTTGTTATACACAGTGTGTGTAAAACAAACACAGACCTAAAATATAACTTGGTGTCTCTGCTTGTCAGAATGTATTCCAACTTTGTTAAAAATATCAACAAACTTAAAGTGTGATAACTACGATCACATTTTTGTCACTACTGGACTAGAGTTCTATAATTGTTGTGCTTTAGTGTGGGGATCTATGTTGCTCCCATAGGTAAAATTTTGAGGGGAAACTTTAATTTATTGGAGTCGAAGTATCACACGTTGAATTCTATGGCAAATGTGCTACAATTTGGCAAGTGGTAACACTATTTTTTTTCCCTTTCCCTTCCAATTTAAGCAATTGCTTACAATTGGTGTGTGTTGCTTCCACATAGGTCAAAATTTTGAGGAAAATTTTTAATTCATTGGAGCCAAAATCCCATTTCAATATCATAGGATTTTTATTCTAATTTAGGATTTTTATCATGTGACAAAGGAGGTGGAGTTGTTTATGGCAGCATAAACTTATAGCATTCCCATCAATTGTGCGAATTGCCAAATATTTGGCATTTGGCACACCAGACACCAAAATCCCCCCTCATGAGATGTTCTAAATGCTATAATATTTGGCACACACGAACAGTACCGTTCCATCTTTGGAACGATACAGACGAAAATGCAAAAAAAAAAATATATATATATATATATATATTCATTTTCTCTCTCTTCCTTTATGAATTTCTTTCTTCTCTCTCTTCCTTTTTTCTTCTTTTTTTCTCCACCTCTCCCGTCATCTTCTGTCACTCTCTTTTCCTTTTTTTTCTTCTTCTTTCTTCTTCAAAATCTTCACCTCTCCATTTTGCCTAGACCATTGTCATTGAGATTGGCCATCACCATGAAGTTCGGCCTCACCAATGATGTCGACTGGTAGAGATCGCTTTTTTTTTTTTTTTCCCCGATTGTGGATTCCATGTGATTTGGGTTGTATAAATGGAATTGATTCATCTCTTCAATTTTTTTTTTTGAGATTTTTGTGTTGATTTTGGGGATTTTTTTTAAGTAGTATTGGGTGGTGGGTTTGGGCAATTTTTTTTTTTTTCTTTTGGGTTGTGGATTCCGTGTGATTGTGGGTGGTGGTGAAGTTTTGGGTTGATTCCCTGTGATTTGGGTTATATAAATGGAATTGATTCATCTCTTCAATTTTTTTTTTTTTGAGATTTTTGTGTTGATTTTGGGGATTTTTTTTTTGAAGTAGTATTGGGTGGTGGTGGCGGGTTGTACCTATGGGTGGTGATGGCGGGTTGTACCTGTGGGTGGTGGTGGTGGGTTTGTTACAATTTTGTGCTTGTGTTTGTGTATGGTGGTAGGTTTTTATTTTGTATTTTTTTTTTTTTATATTGATGGTTTTTTTAAAATATTTTTATGTATTATTTTAATGTATAGAATTGAAAAATAGAAGATGTGATGAATGGTGAATTGTAAAATGGTGTGTTAAAATAATAAAGTAGGTTTTTTGATGTGTCAAAATAACATATTTGTAAAACACCTGATGGGAGAATGCTCTTACTGCCACAATGTCACATCTTTAATTAAAATTAAAAAAAAAAAATGGGATAAGATGAAAGTGGGATGTGTGGCTAAGTAACTTCTTGCCATACCCCCCACTCAAATGCTTTCAAATGCAAAAAGTAGCTGATAATTAGCTACAATTTATGCCAACTACCTTGAAAGATGCTAGTGCAGTACTGCTTTTTCTTTGTAGTTTTGGCCCATTAATTGATCAGTTAAGAGAAAAAAAAAAGGGGGAAACGGTTTCTCAATTCCTCTATATATGAAAGAGGTTTCAACATATTAAAAAAAGAAAAAGAAAAAAGAAGCACACACAAAAGAAGAAAAGCACAACAAAATTCAGAGAGAAAAAAAATAAATAAGAAAGACACCGATAGAGATAGAGAGCAACGAGCAAAGGAGAAACACACAACATCGGCATTAGGTTGAGGTTTTATCAATTCCTTTCTTCTCTAAATCTCTCCCTCTCCCGCATCTTCAGATCTGAACTTTTGTTTGATAAAACAAATAGGATTAGGTTTCTTGAGGAGTTCCTAACTCTATACATGAAGCTTTAGATACGAGTCCCTAACTCGTAAATCCTATTTGAACATTACCAAACAAAAATTCTCTTAAGCTTTGGTTCAGTGTTTTCTCAACTAGAATCCTTGACTCTACCAAATCAAATTCATCAATAGAGTCCTTGACTCTACCACATCAATGGAGTCCTTGCTCTACCCAATTAATGGAGTCCTCGACTCCACCACATTTCAATGGAGTCCTTGACTCCCAAAATTATTTTAAATGAAGTGGGGATTCTAATTACTTCAAATTCCAACATAACTAATTCTTTGGGATTCCTAATTTCTTAATCAAGACTGGAGTTAATAATTCACAAAATAAAATGACCATAAAAATTGATTTGAGAAAATTTTCCAATTCCCAATTCCTAAACCCATGTTCATAAAAATAAAATTGCTTTAAAAAAGTTTTCTTTACCTTAATTAAATTTGAGAACCTCAATCAAAATATCATTAAAATTCCTACAAAGAAGCAAATGAAAGAAGAGGAAAATTGCTTAGACATTCAACTTCTCAAAGAGAGAATCCTTGGTTTAATTTCCATAAAAACATGGTCCTTGACTTACTATTGAAATTAAAATCAATTATCTCTCCCCAAAAAAAGAAAAGAAAATTAAGTCGATGCTTAATTAAATACAAAGTATTTGACTTAAATGTCTGTCATTTAAATTGGGCAAAATCATATTTGAGGATTTTAAATCTAAAACCTCAAATTAAGAACTACGAATTGGCTTGATCCCCGTCAAGGGTACATATGCAATCTAAATGAATTATTAGGTGCAGCCTCAAATAAATAAAAAACACATATCCCCTTAAACATGAAAATAAATGAACTTATATACAAAAACGGCAAGTTTGGAATCAAAGGGTCTTCCCTTGAAACAAGGGATTGTAATTAAGAGATATATTATCTTGAATGGGCGCTGCTCACATCAATAAAACTCATACGCCAAAAGGCCTATGGGTGAAATTATGTTTGATGAATTTGACTAAATAACAATTCTTGTTAAACATAATTTAATAATTTTTGTTAAACATAATTTGTCAACGTTTTGTTAAACATAATTTGACAATGTTTGTTAAACCTAATCTAGCAATTATTGTTAAACATGGGTTAACAATTTTTGTCAACATGTTAATTTAATGGTGATAGTTTCCTAATGTTGGCGGTGCAGTAGGGTAATAGTTCAAGGATTCAAGCTTCACATGCTAGGCAATTAGCCTAAAAGTTTATAACTTGGTTGTAAACTTTAGCCCCAACAACCAATTTGGTTGGTCACATTAGCCCAATGACGTTAGGAATGTAGCCTAGAAGATAAAATGTCTCCTAACTCGACTTCTTATGCTTCAGATTTCGTCCCTAGTTAATCCGGGTAAAACTTGTATCCAGTGCCTTTTTACACCAGACACACTATGATGCGAACACATGTTTAATTTTGGATACAAGTGTTGGATACAAACTGTATCCAATCCTAAAAACCCAATAAATGTGGATTGGTCCTGGACCTTGGCAAAATAGTACCAATAAAACTAGNTAAAAAAAAAAAAAAAAAAAAAAAAAAAAGGGCAAGCTGGACGAGCATATTACCTGAACAAGTTTGTGGACCTAACGACCCACTATCTCATTAGGTGGCACCTTGGAAAAGGCCTTGAGTTCGTCATTCATAAAACTTCCTGTGCCCTCGTCTGTGCAAGATCAACTTCTTTTCAAACGCTGGACGATCGTGAAAAGGCCTTCTCTTACCCTTTGTCTGCCATGCAAGCCTTCTTCGTGTGTGGCATGATTTCTTCCACTGAAGCGGCTAGAGAAGCTACCCTCTTTGGTCTAGTGACGGTGGTGGCAAGAATAGTCGAACTCCCTTGATCCACTACACGAACCACCCTCTTCCTAAGGGCATAAAGAGGCTCGTTCTTTTTTGCCCTCATTTTGGTGTACATATCTTGGTTAAATTTGGTTGTCATCTCTGTGAAAAAGAATAAAAGAACTTTAAAAAAAAAAAATGAGAAGGGAAGGACCACGACGTATGATAGCACTCACTCTTCTTTTCAATTGTTATGGCCTGAAGAACAAAGGCAGAAGGTTTTGGACCAAGAAAGTGATGAGACAAAGTTCGCGGGTCAACTAGGTCGTCAAAGTCGTCTTTTGTTTCATGTACTTCACAACTGCCTCCACGTGACCTTTACAGTTGCTTTTAAGCCTTGGACGCTTCGTAATTGCACACAACGAACAGGAAAGTTAGTGACGATGTAAAAGAAAGAAAAACACAGAAGAGGGTGCATACAAAAGACAACGAAGGGACTTGCAGAGAAATGACACACCCAGAGTTAGGGCTCTCCCAAACTTCATCAGGAAGGGTCTCCTAATCATCCTCGGACAAAAAGAAAAACTAGGACTTCCAATATCTGAAGGGTGAGGGTAGGTCAGTGATGATCCTAGCCTTCCTGTCCCATGACACAAGCTCATAGTACCCGTATTCCTTGGACTCCTTCAAATGGTTTAAATAGTCAAATTCGTCCACCCTAATCATATCCCCCTCTGTGGATGCCAACCAAATCTCCATACAGATAACTATGATCCTCCAAGAGTTGGGCATAAGTTGCCCGGGAGCAATATTGGAGTGATTTAGGACCTTTATGATAAAGGGGTGGATGGGAAATCTAAGCCGGCTCTAGAAAGCGGCCTCATAGAGACACACCTCTCCAGGTGAAAAATGGTAAGCTCGTTCCTCTTTGTGAGGAAGATAGATCCTAACCCTCTCAGGAAACTAAAACCGATCCCTAAATCTGGAAAGGGTCTCAATGTCCAGGCTACACTCCTCTTCCAGAGCAGAAAACGCCCTAACCACTCTCGGAGTAGAGACCATAGTATCTTCCTCCATAGGGTCGTCACTAGACAACAACCCCGTCTCTAACTCAATGGACCTTACCTCTGACATCACTTTCTGATCACCCACTAGGTCCTCAAATCAATCAACGGATTGACAGAGTAAAAGGGAACAAGTCGGTTAACACTAAACTTAAGCTATTTCCCCCACATATAAAACCCTCAACTAAAGGGCAAAAGCTCCTAAATGCGCAAAAAGGAAAGAAACAGAGGGACAAAGTGCCCTAACCTTAGAACTACTAAGCATGGAACTCAAAAAGCAATAGAGGAGGGGTAAGATCCTAAGAAAACCCAAAATACAGAAAAAAGAAAGGGGAAGAATTAGAAACCTTTGTGAAATTATTGCGATAGGAAGAACAAAAAGAGAAAGAAGAAACTATACCTTAGAAACACAACCCCAAAAAAGGACCAAATGCAGACAATTGCAGGGAAAGTATCTCAGAGAAGAAAGAAGTCGTAGAGCAGTAACAGTGTAAGAAAGATGAAAAGTGAAGAAGAAAGAGAAAAGGAAGGGAGTTTAAAAACTAGGCATAGAAAATTTAAAAAAAAAAAAAACATTGAGAAACCCAAGAGGCACCAAAAGTGGAGCATTAAAATCCACAACTCAGAACACACCACGTGGCCACAACATGTGCAGCTCCGCCATTATGCACTAAATGTGGAAACGCTACCATTACACACTAAATGTGGAAACACCACCACTATGCACTAAATATGGTACAGAACCCCAAGAGCCACGCCTGAGCAAGAAACCTTTCACCTTTTGGTGGTCGTCATGACATGTAAGGACGACCATAGAACCTGAGTGGGCAGTTGATGGGACCAACGAACCTTCTTGCCCAGATGATAGTATAAGTTGCCTTCGTCCATCCTACCACGTCATGGACGAAGTAAGACAAGCCATTCAATGAAGGATTTAATGCCTCGGGCAATTACAAGGCAAGCTATTAGACCATTGGACATTAAAACATACATCACTGAACCTGAAAGCGTTACAAAAAGGCACTAAAGCCACAATAAAGGCCACAACGGCTAGGAACAATGAAACCATATATAAGCACCCCCCCAAGACCAATAAAGGTACACATTATGATATTCCAATATGCTATTACTCTAATATTTTCTGAAAAAGCCTTCACCCGCTAACTTTATCATCGGAGACTCTGTATAGGCACCACACCCGTGACCATTTAAGAAAGGTCCTTAACGACGATTGCAGGCACAGCTAACAAGGTTGCTAGCCTATCTGGACGAGTATTCTTGATTGACGATTTCTGCTTAATCACTCAGTATCATTCTTTCCTCCTGAAGTCAAGTTGTATTTCATCTTTTATGCTCATTTCCCATAATTTAGCTTTGTAACAGTATCTGTATGTTGCACTTTCAAGCTTCATCTTCTAAAGAAGAGGAAGAGGAAGAAGAGAATCCCCCTCCTAGACATGCTAGTAGCTCTTCTAGTTCCTTCATGGAGGCATCCTTATAATCCTACATGGCAATATGAAGTGATGAATCCCGATGGGTCATATAGTTTTATGGCTTTAAATAGACAAGAGCATACTCCAAATGTCCCTTTGAGTGACCTAGTGTGTTCTTGAATCCTTTAGTTTCTTGTCCCATTTCTTTCTTTCTATCTTTCTTTCTTTTTTTTTCTTTTTTTTTTGGCTAACTGAACTGTTTATGAACTGGTGCATTTATTTGTGTTTCAGGTCGGGACTGATCTTGTGGAGGAAAGCACGTAGATGATTGGAGGTTTGCAACTGGTAGCACACACTCAATCTTCGGCATATGTGATCAATGAAGTGAACTGGGTATAAGATGATGCTTTTTTAGTGTTTTTTGTGCTTGAGCTTCCATGATAATTGATTTAATACTAGTCTTTGTTGATTTTTTAGAATACCCGCACGGCATTGGCCGATGCCAATGCGATCTTTGGTGGAAAGGATCAAAAATCTTGAACTTTAGAACTGACAGCAAGAATCCCAGTTTTATGCAAGTCAAGAAGGAGACACTAAGGGTGGCTCCTTTAGAGGCGGGTCAAGGAGATCTTCCCACAGGCGGATCTAGAGTCCGAATGATGCTTGACTTGTATTTCAATTTTCCTGTAAAAACAAGAAAGTATTTCTTAAACAATTTGTATTAATTTCAACTTTTAGCACTACCTTTAGATTGATTTTAATCTTGCTGCAACCCAAATGAGACAAGTTAAGAATTTACCTGTCAAAGTCTTATAATGAACAATTTGAATTTATCTGTCCACTTCTGATGGAATTTGCACTTACTTGAATGAGGCTTGACCGAATGCCCCTAGTTTGGAAACTTTTATGCTTGATAACCCTTCATTTTTTTAAAAAAGAATTTTTCTCTCTCTGTTTTTTGAAAAGGAATGAGTGATTTTTTTCTTATCCGAGAAAGAAGGGATAAGGCATAGCTGAATGCCCCTAGTTTAAGAGATAAATGCATGATTTTGAAAAAAAAAAAATCTCAATTTGATCGAAATTTTTGAAAGTAGTGATGCAGGTGACCCTTTTTATTTTTAAACAAATGGACAAGGCATGCCTAAATGCCCCAGTTTGACACTTCACGCAAATTTTTGAAAACTTTATTGCACAATCAATTTTTTTGAGTGAAAAACAGAGTCATAACAGGCCTAAGAAGCATCTAAAAACACTAAACAGAGATGATTGGGGCTCGGTTAAACTAGGTGCCATCGGCACTCTTGGAGTGTCGTTCAGCACTTAAGGAATGTCGACTAGCACTTTAAGGTGCCGACAGGCACACCCAATTTTGGGCCATCTCCTTACCCTTTTCCAATGCATTTCTTATGTTTTTGGGTTTTTTGAAAAATATTTTATCTGTTTGTGACCATAAAACATTTTCCTAGTTAGCTACAAACTCTTGAAACTTATTTAAACTTGATTAAGGACTGAGGTAGCTTATTGTAGCATCTTTCCTGCAAACAAATCTCTGCATCAAGGTTATCAAGACATAATAATCACAAGTAAGAGTTATTCATGGCTAACAATAAAAAATTTTCTCATTCAATCATTCATGATATCAACAGATGGGATCGTAGCTTTGATTTTAGTACCAAAACCAATTTTACAGCATACAAACTAGAGGGAATCAAGGCTTTGAGGAATGTCAAGATCAAGGGGGACTTCCTCCATGCTACTGTGAAGTTCTGGGATCCTAAAGATCATGTATTCTGATTTAAAACTATTGAACTTTGTCCCACAATTGAAGAATTTTCAGCTATTTTGGGTTATGATCCCAACAAAAAATCCGTAGCAGTTTCTTGCGATCCCAGACACAGGGAGATTTTTTCCGATGCTCTAGGACTTCACACTCCAATTATTGGTAGCATGATTGAAGGACACAGTGAATCTCCGTGCAGTTCTTTCAAGGCTAATTAACAAATGCACTTATGGAGTGACTGAAAACATACAGAAAAATTTTGGCTTGTCTCTCTGCTTTGTAGGGATACTTTTGCTTTACTCTAGAAGGCCCAGTTTTGTAGATGCTCGAGCCATATAATATTCTAACTGGCTGGTGAACAAGATTGTAGACAAGGAGGCTGACATGGTTGCTATGAGAAAACATATCCTCAAAAACAATTGAGAAAGACATGAGGCTGACAACTATGAGTTTAAAAGGAGGGACAAAGATCACAAAGTACCTAGTACAGATGGAATCAACGAACAACCAAAAGAGAAAAGACTGAAGACAAAATTATCTTCTTATTTTTTTTGGCTTTGAACATGTTTATTTTAAAAGTTGATGTGGAACTCTTAGGTTTAGGAATTACTTAGGACTTTTAGGTTAAGGGTTTAGGTTTTTTTTTTTTTTTTTTTTTTTTTTTTTTTTTTTTTTTTTTTTTTTTTTTTTTTTTTTTTTTTTTGGGTTTTGTNGGTAATTGTAGGTGCCAATCCTTGTATTTCTTCATACTCTTCTTCAAGATTCATCCTATGTTCTTGTTAGCAGCCTCAACTACCCCATTAGTTTGAGGATGATAGGGTGAGGATTTATTGTGCTGAATATTAAATTGTCGAAGTAGCTTCTCTGCTTCTCCCTTGAAATGCAATCCGTTGTTTGAGATAATTTTATGTTGTACCCCCCATATCTACAAATGATATTAGTCTGAATAAATTGAGCAACTTTCTTTGAGTTCAAAACCTTGTCTGAGGTAGCTTCCAGCCATTTAGTGAAATGAACAATAGAAACAAGTATGAATTCATGGTCATTGGATGCTAGTGGGTGAATCTTTCTAATAATATCTAATCCCCATGTAGAGAACGGCCAGGATGAAGTCATGGTATGTAATGGCATTAGTGGTATGTGATTTAGATCTCCATGAACATGAGCTGCACAGTTTGCTTCCATAGTAGTCCAGTAATACCCTTGCCTCATTATCTTCCGTGAAAGCATGTGTGCATTCATGTGTGGCCCATAACTTGACTCATGAACCTCTTCCATTATTTACTATGCTTCTTGGCAGTCACACAAAGGAGATGAATTCCGTTATATGATCTTTTTTTTTTTTTAGACTGAAGATAGAGTCATATGATCTTCTATAAAGCCTCTCTCCACAAATAATATAATTAGTGGACAACCTTCTAATTGTCAATTGGTCATTCTTGTCTATAGACTTTGGGTATGTCCCATCCTTGAGGTATTGTAGGATGTTTGAATACCATTCACCTTCCCCTTTCTTTCCCTCATCTTCTTCTATTGACATGCAATAGGCTGAATCTTCTTTTTGTTCCAGCACTATTGGTCTAGCTTTATCTTCCTAGATCCATCCATTATGGAGGCCATTGTTGCTAAAGCATCTGCAATTTGATTTTGCATTCTTGAAACATATTGGTACTAGATCCTACTGAATTTCGAGGCCCACTTCTGAACACATTCATGATAAGGCATTATCCTTTCTTCTTTGATCTTCCATCTATTTTGAATCTAAGCAATTATCAAGGCTGAATCACCATATACTTCTAACTCTTTTACTCCAAGACCTAAGGCTGCATGCAACCCCATAATGCAAGCTTTATATTCAGTGGCATTATTAGTGGTAGGAAAATTAAGTATACTAGAGAATGGGATGTGTGTCTCTTTTGGAGAAATTAAGAGAACTCCAATTCCACTCCTATTTTGATTAGTTACTCCATCAAAATACATCTTCCATGATTCTACCTCGATCCCCATGATATCCTCATTCGGAAAGTCTCCTTGGATTTCTTCAGCTTCCTCAGGTGAACAGTGGGCTAAGTGATCAGCAATTGCTCTCCCCTTCACAAACTTCTGAGTCATATATTTAATATCGAATTTTGACAAAAGTAGAACCCATTTAGCTATCTTCCCATCTTGCAAAAGCTTCTCTATTAGATATTTCAAAGGATCCATTCTTGCAATCAACAAGACTTTGAAAGCTAGCATGTAACGTCTGAGTTTGCGGGTTGCCCATACAAGTGCTACACCTGTCTTCTCAAGTGGTGAATACTTTTCTTCATAGGCCAACATCTTCTTGCTAATGTAGTAAATTGCATTCTCCTTCCTAGACTCCTCTAGGTACTATGCAAGCAATGCCCCCATTGCTATATTTGTAGTTGTATGATACAACAACAATGGCTTTTCAGGTATCGATGGAACTAGTATTGGCAGCCTTATCAGATAAATCTTAATCTTCTCAAAAGCTTCTTGGCATTTTTCATTCCATACTGTGGGAACTTCCTTCTTAAGCAGTCGGAAAAGTGGTTTGCATGTCATGGTGAGCTGAGCTATGAATCTGCTGATGTACTGTATCCTTCCTAAAAACCCTCGAATCCCCTTCTCAGTCCTAGGAGGCTTCATCTCTATAATGGTCTTGATTTTGTCTGGATTGACTTCAATTCCCCTCTGACTTACCATAAATCCCAATAACTTTCTGGATGTTACACCAAAAGTGTACTTCTTGGGATTCAACCGCAGCTTATAGAATTGGATTCAATCCGTAAGCATGGTATGTGCCTCTCATGGTCTTTGGACTTCACTATCATGTCATCAACATAGACTTCTACTTCTTTGTGAATCAAATCATACAACAGAGTAGTGGTTGTACGTTGGTAAGTAGCACTAGCATTTTTAAGGCCAAATGGCATGACCTTGTAGTAATATGTCCCCCACAGAGTAATGAAGGAGGTTTTCTCCATATCTTTTACAGCCATCTTTATCTGATTATATCCTAAAAAACCATCCATAAATGATAGCAAGGCATGTCCTGCTGTGTTATCAACCAAGATGTCAATATGAGGCAAGGGAAAATCATCTTTTGGGCTAGCCTTATTTAGATCTCAGAAATCTACACACATTCTCACTTTTCGATCCTTTTTTGGTATAGGAACCACATTAGCTAACCATTTCGGGTAGTTGACCACCCTCAAAAATCTTGCATTGTACTGTTTCTTAACCTCTTCCTTAATCTTGAGAGTCCACTCTAGCTTCATTCTTCTAAACTTCTACTTGATCTGCTTCATGATTGGATCTGTTGGAATGTGATGTTGTACTATATCTGTATCAATCCCAAGCATGTCTTCGTATGACCATGCAAATACCTCTTTGAATTATGTCAGTAGTGCCACTAATGCATCTTTCTCAGAGGTAGTTAGGGTATTGCCCACTTGTATCAGTTTGGGATCATCATCAATTCCCAGGTTAATAGGTTAGGTTTCTTCTTTTATAGGTTCTATATGCCCTTGTTATAATTACTTATTATTAAGAGTTTCTTTACCAATTTCCAAAATGAAAACATTCAAAGCCAATAAATAAGCAGAATCAGAAATCAAATTATAAGGAAAAGAGTTCTCAACAGACTCATTAGAAACAGACTCTATAGTAGGATCATAAACAGACTCAACAGGAACAATAATACTAGCAGAAATAGACTCAATAGGAACAAAAACAATGTTTTTGGTATGAGTGACTGGCTCGATGGTCTTAATCTTCTTGATGGAGTAATTGGCTCAACAGTCTTGATCTTCACGGCAGAGTCTTCCATAGGGTGGGCAACTCCCTCCCATGCCTAATTCTTTAGCTTAGTTGTGGCTTCGACAATGGCGGGTGGCTCTCAACGATTTCCTTCTTTCTTTAGCATTAGTACCAAGTGGTCTTCATCCATATAATCCGTGCCTTCACCATCAATATCCATATCTTTGGGCTTGTCAGTCACATAAGCTTCTAAACGCTCTATGCTACCATCCACTCACCAAACAGATCTTGCTTTCCTTTGTTGCTCAGGTGGATGTATTGGGGGAGATATTCTAACTCTTCCATCTTCTCATATTTACCCTTAAGACTCTCTAATGTTAAGTTTTTGAAATTGTGGATCATCAACTTTCTGTCTAAGGTGGCCAATCTAGCATCTATGTCATCTTTTTCTACAGTGTATGGGGTCAGTGAGCCAAGTTCTGAATTATGAAATAACCCTAACTCAGGAATTTTTCTACCATGCTTGTCATAACGAGGACCAGACCTTGAGCTACCATTAGTAATGCAGCTTCAATATGAGGGACACCCATAGGGGTAATCATCATAGTCTATATTATTGGCTTCTTCAACATCCTCTCCAGCAGCTTTTAACAAATTCTCTAGCCCATATTCTTCACTCTCAACTCCATTCTCTTTGTCTATAGGTTCAAATTCAACATCATCCTCTATATCTTCATCATAGTAGTCTACATCATTATCAAAGTGATCTTCATAAAAAGGCCCTTCATCATCATCTTCTCTATCACTAGGGCGTGCACCCCAATCATCACCACTATATTGGCTATCATAGTCTTCACTGTTGTTGCTTTCACTATTACTGTTGCTATCATCCTTGCTATCTCCACTGTCATTGCTACTACTATCACTCTTGTTGTTGCTACCTTCATCATCATCACTAGGGGCTTCTACCCCTTCTTCATCTTCATCACTTATTCTTGCTTCATACAGGCTCTTCAATGCATGTTGGCAAGCTTCCCAATACTCTTCTTCTTCTATATTGCAAATGGCATCTCCTAGAAGCATAGTCATTGCATAAGGGTCCATGTAATCAACCCAATCAATAGGGACCCAATTTGTGTCTTCCTTCTTCAGCTCTAGAAGCTGGTTTTTGCAATCAAATAATAGCTCAAATCTGGGCACCGTTGTTCTTGTCTCAAGGTCAAATCTCGGTTCAAGGAATCCCCAATAGCGTTGACTATCCCCAGCTTTGACAAACTTTCCGTTCAATGTGGGAGTATAGGGCTTTAAGGGTTCTAGGGGACAAGGGAGTCCTTTTACTTTGGCCTTGGCTCTGGTCATTCTTCTCACCTCCATCTCTAACAAGTCATCATCAATGGGCTTATAGCCTAGCCCAAAAGGTGGTGTGGCAGTAGGAATAATTAGGTCTTGAACAATTGGCTTCTTCATAGTCTTCCCTAAGTTCATTCCTAGAAGGTAATTCATTCTCCTCATCATTGCCACCATGTTGTTTTTGCTGTAGGGAGCAAAGTCCATGGGGATCTTCTCCATTCCTTCTTCTCTTCTTTCAAAAATAGACTTCTCAATCTCAAAGCCATCCAAGGTCAATGGCTCCTTCTCAGAATCAATACCAAAAAGGGCTTTGGCATGGTCAAACCATATATAGTAACTATGGCTCCCTCATGTGGAAACCAGACCTTTTGGTATAGGGATAAAGGTACAGCCTCTGTGTCATGGATCCATAGTTGCCCAAAGAGCATATTGAAACATGATCAAGACTTGAAACTCCACCTTATTGATCATTGGCCCTATAGTGAGCTCTAGTGTCACGGTTCCCAAGACCTCCCTTCTATTATTGTCATATGCCCTTATGTGCTGATTAGTTGGCACAAAATCTTCAATACTTAGACCCAAGAGACTTGCAGTCTTTAAAGGACACACATTTAGGGCACTTCCATCATCAATTAGAACCATTGGAATCCTGTTGCCTTTAGCATCTATAGTATTGTGCAATGGGTCATTGTTGTACTTCCCCTTTTTTGTCAAATCTTTGTCAGAGTAGGAAATAATGAGTTTCTTACTTATAGATCCAATCATAGAATTCAAATCTTGAGAAGTAGTGGTCATAGGAACTTGGATTTGATTGAGAAGGTCTACCAAATTCTGACAATGCTTGTATGAGACCATGAGTAAACCCCATAAAGATATATTGGCTTGAGTCTTTTGTAGTTGCTTAAGGACCTCTTCTTCTTCAGTGGGTGTTAGTTGGGTGGCTTTGTTCAAGGCTTCTATTGGGTTGTTTATCTCTAAATGTGGGGGTTTGAAGTGTCTCCCCCCACCCTCGTGATGTGGGAAATTTTTGTTAGGTCATTTAGATCGGTATATTGGGGTTTAAAGTGTCTCGCCCCATGTGTGGATGTTGGGCCATTTGATTGGGGTTCGAAAGTGTCTCTCCCCTTTTGTAGGTATTGGGTTGTTTGATTGGGGTTCAAAATGTCTCCCCCTATATGTTGGTGCTTGGTAATTTAATTGGGGTTCGAAGTGTGTCCCCCCCCCCCCCCCCCCCCATTTGTGGATGTTTGGTAATTTGTTTAGGGTTTGAAGTATCTCCCCCCATTTGTGGATGTCGGGTAATTTGTGGTTTTAGTTACATCTTCGCTCCATATGTCATACCCTGTGGTGGATGTCATACCCATCAATTCTTCCCATGTCATCATAAAGCATTCGGGTAGGTCATAAATCAATTTAGGCGGGTCCCTTTCAGTTTCCTCTTCTGTCATTAAGCAATTAATCCTTGGTCCTCTCCCAAAATTATGGTTGGCCAAGGGATTATTAGTGATGCTAAGCCTTGTAGGCGATGCAATCTCCTTATTGTCTATTAGGTCTTGAATTGCATGACAAAGGCCAAAACACTTGTCAGTATCATGGCCAGGGCTTTGGTGGGAGGCACATTTCTTAGTCACATCAAATCTTGCAGGCAATGGGTTTGGGATTAGTCTTGGATCTAAGGGCTTTAGTAAACCTTTACCTTTTAGTTTGTCAAACACTTGACTCACAGGCATATATAAATCATAAAAATCCCTCCTAGGCCTTGGAGTTAACCCTTGTGATATTGGCACAAGGGCAATGGGAGCAATAAGTTGATAAGGATCATTTTTGTATATATTAGAAACTTCTGCAGTTTTAGAACTTGATCTTAAATTCTTTTTAAACCTTGGTAGGTCCTTATTCTTTATAGTGCCATTATTTATTGCATCATCAATTTGGGTTCTAGCAGCAATCAAAGCTTTAAAATTAGGAAAATACTGGGCAAACAAATATTTATGGTATATGGCAATAAGTTTTTACAACCATGGTTAATTGCTCATCTTCACTTGGCCTATTCATCATCTATGCCGCCTTGGATCTCCACTTGGTAATGAAGGTAGAGAAAGATTCTTTTGGCTCTTTCTTCGTGGTCTCCAAATCTCTCCTTGTTACATCCACTCTTATGTTGTATTTGTATTGATTGTGAAACTTACAGTAGGTGTCGTCCCAGCTCCTTGCTCTAGCATCATCTAGGTTGAGGAACTACCTAAAAGTGGCTCCATTCAGGGTGTTTTGGAACATTTAAGCAAGTAGTTCTTCAGTTGCTCCTAGGGGCTGCATGGCCATCATATACATCTTCAAATGGGACTTTGGGTAGCTAGTCTCGTCGAACTTGTCCAAGGTTGACATCTTGAGCTTGGGAGGTAGTCTCACATCAGGGAAAAGTGAGAGTGACTGGTAGTCTATGAGGTCTTCCATCTTGCAAGCTCTCTTGATCATCTCTTCCATCTTGTTTATCCTCTCGTTGATCTTCTTTTCACCTTTTATGGTTGCGGAATTATGGTCGGTCTTGTTTTCCTCTTGGCCACTCTTCAAGATCTGAAACTGTTGCACTATAAGGTTCATGTCCTTTCTTAGCTGGATTTGACTAGCTACCATGGTGTTGAGTAGCTCCTGAGTGTTCATGGGCTCTTCAGTGTTCGGACATTCTTCCTTTTTTGCCATAGTGTTGGGATCCTCAGACTTCTTGTGGCTTGAACTATCTTGTAGGTCGAACATGAGATTATGATGTTGCAGCAGTGGGTATCTTCTATGCTCGTGGGCTTCAATACTGTGATGGGAGTGATGGGCTTGGAATTGGAACTACTAGCTTGAGTGTCAATCTTCTCTTTGAAGTCTTCCCTCTGATATTGACCAAATTCTTCTCTAAGAAAAGGCTCAGTCGGGTTAATCAAAGCTAGGTCCCTATCCACATCAATCAACCAACCAAACAAACACATGCAACATGCAATGAAATTTTAACGTGGACTGGTCGTAAAAAATAAATAAATAAAAATAAATAAATAAATAAAAATTTAATGTGGACCAGCCTAAGGGTAGGTACTAAGTCATTACATTGTAGTGTGGGCTTGTTGTTTTATTGTTTCCCATAGCTAGGATGTTACACCTCCCAACTTGTAATATAATGCACATTGTGTTGGTCCAAATGGCATGGTCTATCCTTTATAGCCAACAAGAAATGATCCAGTGACTTTGGGCTATGAGTTGGTGAGTTCACCACTAGATACCTGAATCTAATGAAGACCGATGATCCATGGTTGCTATCACCATATTGTTGAGATGGGTGCATACATATTTATTGTTTTGATGGCATACACTATGCCAATTAGGGAAAGCTCTTAACAACCAACATAGCAACACAAACAAAAATATCATACAAACATCTCAAGACATAAATAAACAAACAAACAACCATATCATGCAAAAGACAAGGGTATATAGTTGCCCACTTAAGTCTAACAAAGTTTAGCCCTCGACATCCCTAGCAAAGTCGCCACTATGAGAGACCACGAAACTTGGGGTGCTCTCAAAAAAAAGATTTGGGAGGTTGTGAGGGCACCTCTCTTTTAGGTAGTGGTGTGGAGTCACCACTTATTTTTTATACAAAAAAATAAGAAAAAATAAACACAAATTACATGATCAAAATATTTCGAATGTCATTGATTGAACAAAGACAAGTACAGTTTTGGTAAATAAAACCTTACAAGGCTTTGGATCCTAGTTACAATCTATGCACAAGAATACAAAACTTTGGTCCTAGTTACAATCTACCAAAATTAAAAGACAAAACACTAATCTACCTATCAAAAAATCCTAAGCTTAGGGGCTAGGTTACAGAATGGGAAGGTGTTAGGCATCCATTTCGCCCAAACAGAGTCTGGTCTTTTAGACTCTAATGACCAATATACCCTTTTTTGCATGATGTTGAATGATATGTTGAACACACATGATAGACACTTGACAGAAAATAATTTAAATAAATTTTCCTTACGAATGATGTCCTCTTTTAAAAAGAATATTCAGATCTGCTTTGAAAATTAAAAAATAAGATTTGGTCTGTAAAAAAATCATATTTGTTTTTGGTTTTATGAAGGGTTAAAGAAAGATTTGGTTTGTATAAAAAAATAATAATAATAATAATAATAAATCAGATCTGTTTTTATGAAGGGTTAAAAGAAAGATTTGGTTTGTAAAAATAAAAAATAAAAAAAGATCTATTTTTAGAGGTAAAAAAAGGAAAAAAAAGAAAAAAGACTTTATCAAGAAAAATCAGATCTATTGTTTGTAAAAAAATTGAGATTTTGAAAAGAACCAAATTTGTTTTGTGTAAAGTAAAAAAAAAAAAAAAAAATTTGGGTTTATGAAAAACTTGATCTATTGTTGAAAACAAATAAAAAGGATTTTTAAAGGAAGATTCACATTCATGAGATAAATTTATTATGCGTCACACAAAAAAACTTTAACCTAACTTTCAATCCCTTCTTTTGAATTCCAAAATCTGCAATTTTATGATAAAGAAAACTTTTTCAAAAAAAATCAAATCTATATTTAATGAAAATACAGACCAGTTTCGAGATTAGAGAAAAAATTAGATCTAAAAATATAGATCAATTTTGAGATTAGACAAAAAAAAAAAAAAAATCAGATCCGAAAATACAGATCCATTTTGAGATTAGAAAAATCAGTTGTGAAAATACAGATCAGTTTTGTGTTCCCATAAAAAAGTTTTGATAATCATTACAGATTTTGAAGTTTAAAAGAAAGAATTGAAATAAACAATCATCTAAGACATCTAATCATGGCAATTATATATTAAGAACAAGTTATAATAAAACATGCTAATCATACTCATGCATCAAACACAAAACATGCTAATTAACGGAAAAAGAAAAGAAAGAAGATAAACAGAATACCTCTTGCATGAGTGTTCTCTTCTAATGAAAGAATATTTTAGGATTCAAAGAAATTTGTTCACTTCTTTGAAGCCTTATATATTTTACTTACAAAAAAAAAGTTCCTAAAGCAAAAGCCTCCAAAACATCTTTAATATAAGGGGAATTGAAAAGTTTGAAGTGAAGAGCCAGAAAGAGGGGGGGTTAAAAAGTGTACTAAATTTTGAGAGGCATCCCCTATTTATAAAGGTTGGAATGCTTCGAAAAATTAGTTGAATGATCATATATGAATTGGGACGTATCCTTATCTCTAAAAAATCGAAAAGGGTAAGGTTTATCTCAATCCAGGAGTCCTCGGGCCATGCCAACAATTTGGGCCAATCAGCACTTTTTATGTGCCGATCGGCACTCCAAGAGTGCCGAATGGCCCTCTTGGGTGCTAAACCTATGTTTGAATTTTGGTCCAATTTGGACTCCTTTTTTGAGGACTTTTGAGCATGGAATTTCAATTAGACGCATTTTTAATTCATATTCTAAAAATTAATCCCCTTTTCTGAATATTCAGGTCTTTAAAGTGATAATTATCTTGTAGATAAACACTACAAAAAAAGTCTTCCTTATCCACAATTTCTTTGTTATCTGATTTATTAGGACATATGTGGAACATGTTAGGAACATATATCATTTAGAATTGGCTTATCCTTTGGCAAAACACACTTTACTTGTATTTTTGTAGATCTAGGATTGGTTTAGTATTTTAAAGAACAAGAGTTCAAGTCTAGTATTGAAGCCATGCAAATCAATCCAAGAGACAAGTGAAGAAGTGTTGATTCATTAAAGCTTGACAGCTACTTGATAGATAACCTATCTACCGAGGTCTCAACAGATAGCTCGACAGCTATATCTATCGAGAATTACAAAATTAGAATTTTCAAATCCGATTTTTGGCCCATGCTTATGTAAGGCTTATTTTAAAGGCCATCACAAAAGAGAATACAAGGAGAACATATGCAAAAAGTGACCGAGTGCCTTATTCTCTCTGAAAAAACTACTGTGTCATTTACGCCTTAGGGTTTTGTAACCAAGTGCTTCTTGATTTTCATTATTGATGAAGTGAAAAACTTTGCAGCCAACAATCTTCTTCATGTTGGTGAGTTAGTCACATACTTGAATTCGTGCATCAGTGGTTAGTCACGTATTGAGATCCGTGCAAAAAGGGGCAAAAGGTTTCTGCTGTAAGTTCATCTACGAGGATTGTAGAGTCTAGGGACAAAAGTTTTGTACTAGATCTAAAACTTTTCTTTATTGTAGTGAATTGTTTTTTAGGAAAGTTTCCCCCCATGTTTTTTTATTATGAAACTAGTTTATTTCATTAGTTTTCTTGAGTCATCATATCTTCTCTTATTTACTATTCCGCTGTGCATGATATTAATGTTAGTTTTTTTAATCAAAATTTATTCATAATAAATCTAATTAACAACTTGGGTTTAAAACTTGTTAATTCTATTAACCGGGGTCTAAATTTCCCAACAAGTGGTATCAGGGCGGGTACACTTTGATTGGATTAATTTCCTAAGTGTGATCCTTAACCCCTGTTGTCATGGATCATTGGCAATCTTTTGATTCCTCCTTTATTTTATGGCACTAATTATGTGTACTAGAAAGTTCGTATAAAAGTTTTTTTGTAGGCTCTAGGTGAAAAAGTATGGCAAGCTATTGAAGTTGGCTAGATTAAGCCTAAGGAAGCACCAGTGGATTGGGATGAAGCAACAATCAAAGCAAAAAATTTCAACAGTAAGGCTTTGAATGCTTTGTTTAGTAGGGTGACCAATGAGGAATTCAAGAAAATATCATCCACGGAAGTTGCCAAGAAAGCATGGACCATTCTTGAGACCACCTATGAAGGTACCAAGGTAGTAAAGACTGTGAAGTTTCAAAAACTCACTAGTAGTTTTGAAGAAATAAGGATGGAGGAGGATGAGACCTTTGATGAGTTCTATGCTAAACTCAAGGATATTGTGAATTTTTCCTTCAACCTTGAAGAATCTATAGCAAAATCCAAAATTGTTAGGAAAATCTTTAGGTCCTTACTTGAAAGATTCCATGCCAAGATCACTGTCATTAAAGAAGTAAAGGAAATTGATCAAATTCCTTTGACTGAGCTCGTAGGGAACCTTCAAACCTATGAAATGGGATTAGGTTTAATGGGAAAAGGTCGAAAAAGTAGAAACTTGGCTCTTAAAGGTGTAGAGAGAGAGATTGATAACTCTGAAGATGAAGATGAAAGCGAAGATGAAGATGAAGATGATGATAAGGATGAGGATCTAACCTTCATAGCTAATGAGATTATCAAGCTTCTTCAATTTAGGAAAAATGATAAGGACAAACCTCCTAGGAAATCTAAATCCTCTAGGAAGGGTGAGAGTGAGAAACCCCTTATCCAATGCCATGAGTGCAAAGGTTTTGATCATATGAGGATAGAGTGCCCAAACTACCTTATGAAGAAAAAGACCAAGAAGTCAAAAGGTAAAGGGTTGGTTGCTACCTAGAGTGATACTGAGAATGACTCTTCTAATGAGTATGTGGATGAATGTGGTCATATTATGGCTTTTGTTACCACAATCGATAAGGTGATTGTGGAGAGTGCTAGTGATAATGAGGATTCTTCTGATGATGAAGTGTCCAAGAAGTGCCCAAGAAGTTGACCTTTCAGGAAGCCTATGATAAGCTATGCACTGAACTTATAAAATTTGAGAAGACTTTTATCTTTGTAGAAAAGAGCTTAATGAGGTAAAAACTGAAAAATATGATCTGTTAGTCAAACTAAATGAGACTACAAGGTTAGTTGAGACATTTTTTGTGGAGAACATCTCATTAGAAGAGAATGTCAAGAATCTTGAGGTTGAGCTTAGTCAAGCTAGAACTCAGGATATGCTGTCTCCTCTGACCCCTCCTCTTCCACGGCTTCTAGATTAAAGACTATTTTTGTGCCCCTATCTAAGAAAGGTGATAAAGGTATGAAATCCAAAACTGATATGACCAACTTTAAATCCTTTGTTAGACCTCATGTTTTTCACCATTGTGGTGTTTTTGGACACATTCGTCCTAATTGCTTTAAGTTGTATTCTTAAAAGCAAGTGTCCAAACGGTCACAGGTTTCCTCTCAAGGACCTATAACTTTGTTTGGAGAGTTATTAAAAGCTTTGAACTTTTTGACTCAATTTTAAGAGAATTCTAATTCTTCTATGTCATTTAGTAGACATACTAGGACACGTGCCATTTCATCTTAATGGCCAAAGATTCATGCTATGTAGGTGAGAAAGGAGCCTAAGACTTAACTGTCTTTTCTATTTGTCATCTACTTTAATTCTTTCTATCTAAAGTAGGACTCTCTTTGCTTGATTTCTTATCAGCTTTTGGAATCATGCTTTCATGCATTTGCATCTTTCTTTCATGCTTTCATGTTATTTGTCTATTTTTGTTTGGTTGTTTAATTTTTATTTTGTTTTGTTCTCAAAATAAATAATAATAAATAAATAAAAGAGAAAAATAAAAAAAAATACAAAAACAATGTATATTTTGTGTACATTGGTATTTGTGTAACTTGGATGGCCATTGAAATAAAGTTTTCTAAACTTCGTATCTTTTGTAGCTTAGATGAGTATATCTATGCATAACTAAGTAAGTGAGCTTTGTGACTCGGGTTTGTAATGAGTAAGATTAAGTAATCTTTTGTACTTAATACTCGTATCACTCTTTTTGATGGGAAGGACTAGAAAATTCTAAGAGAAATGCATAAATATCCATCTCACCACTGTTGCCCGCCAATCATAAAATGACATTTGTATGCTTCGGCATAGTAAAAGTGAAATATCAAAAGCTTAACATCATTGGGTATTTCTTTTCTCTCTTTTGTATACCCATGCATGTTTTGCTTAAAAGAAAATATGCAAAGAAAAACAAAAGCAAAAAGAATCAAAATGCTTTATATATGATTGCAAGCGTGTCTTTTAAGAGATGTGGGAGTTATAGAATGTACCTTGAGGGTGATAATCCCCATCAAGCAGTTATGATTGTGTGTGAGTTAAATTGATTTTCTCATATCTCAAATCGTCATAACATGTAGACACTTAAACAATCTTGCAATGTTTTTCACACACAACACGCAAATTCTTTGCTACTTCTGATACATGTGCAGGTACAATGTGATTTGGCCATCATAAGGAATACATTTGTTAATGTATACTTACTAAACTATCTTAACTTGTTTTTGAAATATAAAATTGGTTAGACTTGTTTCGTTTGTATGTATGTTTTGGATTTAAATGCTTTACATTTTTCTTGTTAAGAAATGTTTTTGAGAGCTTAACATGTTGTTTGGATCTTTGGTTGAGTAGCATGCTTGATTACATTCGTGTCTTTGTTTTTCTCTTCTTTGAAAAACTGGTTTTGCCCATCTCGACAGCTTCTTGACAACTCTCGACAGATTGCTATTTATTGAGCCCTTTTTTCTTCTTGTCTCGAAAAAAGTTAACGCAATCTCGATCCATCGAGCTTTTTGGACTTTGTCTTGATAGCTTCTTGATAGATTCTTGATCCATCGAGAAACTTTCTGTTTGGCCGATAGATCCTTGACAGATTCTCGATCCATCGAGGTTGGCTTCTGCTCGACAGCTTCTCAATTTGTCGAGACCTTTTTGCGTGCATTGTTTTTCACATGTTCTGCACTTTTCTCTTATCTTGTCATCCATAACATCTTATTTCATTACATTCATGAATTTATATAGATTCCTTGTGCCCCCTTGATCATCTTTGATCATATTTATGTTTCTCAGGTGAAGTTTTATAGCTTTTTATCCCTTTGTCAATCATGACAAAAAGGGTGAGAAAATGTGGTAAAATGTGGTTTCTTTTTAAGATTCTACATGTTAGAGGGAGAAATACACGCTTTTGTAAGGGGGAGTTGTGTTTCATCTTGTTAAGGGGAGTGCTTACCTCCTTGTTGTTTTAGGAGCTTCTTTTAGCTTCTTGTACACCGGTCTTGTGGCCATGTTTACATACATTGTGCTTATCTTTGATATATATATATATATATATATAATGTATGTCTTCTTCACCTATCTCTTCATGTGTTGTTTCTTTTCTCTCTTTATGCACATGCTTCTTATTTATTGTATGCAATCTTTTATATTTCTATTTCACACTAAGATGCCATGATGAGTTTTGTTTAAAGTGTTTCAGAAATATAGGTTGTCAAAGTCATTCTTGCCATGAACTCTTTTCTTGCAAAGTATTTCAAGAGTTTGTGTTAGGATTAGATTTTATTGTATTCAACAAGTGATTATGAGTTTAATGATTTATGACTTCTCTCATACTTCATTTGTTTGTTGTGGTTTTGTCACGGATTGCTAGAGAATGAGATTTTCAGGACATATGTGGAACATGTTATGAACATATGTCATTTAGAGTTGACTTATCCTTTGACAAAACGTACTTTACTTGTATTTGGGTAGATCTTGGATGGGTTTAGTACTTTAAGAAACAAGAGTTCAAGTCTAGTATTGAAGCCATGAAAATCTGTCCAAGAAACAAGTGAAGAAGTGCTAATTCATTAAAGTTGGACAGCTGCTCGACAGATAACCTATCTACTGAGGTCTTTACAGATAGCTCAACAGCTGTATCTATCAAGAATTACAGAATCAGAATTTTTAGAACTAATTTTCGGCCCATGCTTTAGTATTTGTGTAAGGTTTCTTTTCTCACAACCCTATACATATATAAGGCTTATTTTAAAGGTCATCACATAAGAGAATACAAGGAGAACACATGCAAAAGGTGATCGAGTGCCTTATTCTCTCTGAAAAAGCTACTGTGTCTTTTGCGCCTTAGAGTTTTGTTACCAAGTGCTTCTTGATCTTCATTGTTAATGAAGTGAAGAATTTTAAAGCTAACAATCTTCTTCAAGTTGGTGAGTTAGTCATGTACTTAGATCTGTGCATCATTGGTTAGTCACATACTGGAATCCGTGCAGAAAGGGTGGCATTCATATATTGAAGAGTTTAGAGGTTTTGAAGCGGTAAAAGGTTTTTACTATAAGTTCATCTACGGAGATTGTAGAGTCTAGGGACAAAAGCTTTGTATTAGATTTAAAACTTCTCTTTATTATAGTGAATAGCTTTTTGAAAAGGTTTCCCCCTAGGTCTTTTATTGTGAAACTAGTTTGTTTTATTGGTTTTCCTGAATCATCATATCTTACCTTATTTACTATTCCACTATGCATGATATTGATGTTAGTTTGTTTTATCAAGATTTATTCATAATAAATCTAATTAATAACTTGGGTTTAAAACTTGTTAATTCTATCAACCGGGGTCTAAATTTCCCAACATGATTATATACTTTGTTCCCATGTAAGCAAGTCTATTTTTAACACTAACTAACAACTAATCACAAAATTATTTAATTAATTTTAATTTTCCAACCAATCAGAATTAATTTAAATTAATCATACGTGGTTGGTTCCACCCAAACAAAATGTATATAGACCATACAAACTTGATCATGTGATATCTTTCAATCCAACAATCCGATTTGGAAATTGGACATACCCTCACAACCATTAGAACCTTAAGATCATTTTTATGATATGAAATGAATGAATTAATGCATGTAATGCAACTCTAAATTTCAGATATATGAATGGTCATTCTAGCCATCTTCCTTGATTAAATTATGGGTGCAAAATCGAGTGTCTACACCCTTTCAAAATCACAAACACAAACATAAACGCAAAAATCACAAACACAATAATTTTAGATTTATAATTTTCCCTTTCAAAATCACAAACACAAATCCTAAGACAAACACAAACACAAACACATAAATCACAAAGAGAGAGAGAGAGAGAGAGCATATCATTGAGAAACAGGAATGGCAACAAACCCAAACCCTAATAAAGGCAAAGGTCCCAAACCTTAACGAACCCAAACAAGAATGGCAAAAAAAAAAAAAAAAAAAAATCCAACAACAGCAACAACAAAGAGAAGAACTTATCATTGAAGGCGCAGAAAGAGGGAGAGTGGGAGCGATTGAGGGGGGGCGGCGGTGAGGTCGTGAGAGTGATGGCTTGAGGAGTTAAGGGGAGCAGTGGTAAGGCTGTGGCCGTGTGGCTGTGACCGTGAGAGTGACTGGAAATTGAGAGAAGGTGGGTGGCGGCTTAGAGATGAGAATGAGAGAATAAGATAGGAAAGGATTAGGGTCTTGACTGAATAAGTTTATATATATAGTAGGGTTTTTGGTAATTTAGTTTAACGGGTCTGGGTCTGGGTCTGGGTCCGGGTACGGGGCGGGTATCACTAAAACCCGAACCCGACCTAAACTTGCTTCGGGTTTTATATTAAAAACCCAAACCGACCACGAGTCAGGTAAAACCCGATCCATTAGGATCGGGTCAGGTCGGGTACTTGCAGGTTGGGTAGCAATTGCCATCCCTAAAGATAATTTACTCAATTTGAGGTGACTAGCTTCCCAAACTTGAGAGGAAGAATAGACTTTTTGGGTTAATTTTCTGCTTGAGTTCCATTGATTCTTTCACACAACATAAATAATTCTTATAATGAGATAATAATTATTCTAAAAAATAGTAACTAACTCCTGTCAAATACAAATTTGAAACAATAACAACCTAATCTACTACTGCTAATTTATTCATCATGATTTGTTGTGGAATGCACTACAGAATCATTAGAAAAAATGTTATTCCACGCTTGAAGTTGTTACAGTGTTCTCTATTTCTTATATGTATGGACTGTACATATGCTGGAGGATTTCATATCTGAATGAAGTAGAGGTTCTTTTATTTGAATCTATAAACTAAACTGGGGATGAATGACTAACCTATAGGATCAGTCATTAAATACAAATTAACAATTATTAACAAGTTCAGTTAAAAGCAATTACTGGTCAACAAAAGAAAATGATGAATATTCAAGTATTTTTGTGTTGATGGACTGCTTTAAGTAGCTATTGCAAATCCTTCATCAGTGTCACCAAAAACGCGGTTCAAAATCATAGCTAATCGAACTCCACCCTGAGCAATTCGTTTCATAACGATTGGCATCCTTGAGTCGAAGTAATCATCTGAAAGCACACAAAATATGCAAATTAACTACTATGTCATCCTAATTTGAAACAAGGCTAGCTGTTAATCACTTTTTTATGCCCTGATTTGTTTTGTAATTTGATGATGGTCGAAATTGTAATATTCTTTTTTTTATTACAAATTGGAACAAATGGACAATCCTAAATAATTTGCATACCTGCTAGAGTTGTACCAGGGTCAACTCCTTTGTAACCCCATTTACAAGCTATATTTATGCTCTCCACAGCCCACCTGCATATATGCCACCATTAGGGAAAAAAGAAAGAAAGGGGAAAAAATCCATGTTGAAAAGTGATTTGTAAGAGCTAAGGGGTGTGTTTGTGTTATCCGTGTGTATTTGTGTTGTTTGTGTGTTTGCATTCCTACATGCATGTGCAAAGGATGTTTTATGTATGAACAAAGTTTAACAACAAAATAAACATTACTTCTTATTTTTAAAATCTAATCATTAAATTGCATATTCTTTAAACTCTTAATACGCATGTCAAATTTTGTATCAATTGAATATTATTTGCTATATGATTTATAAGATTATATTTTATGCATAAGTTTAAACAACAAAAATTTGCAATTTAAACAATTTGTTGATGACATTGCTATTGATTTTTAATCTTCTAGAAATCTTGCAAGTATGAAGAATATAAGAATAAGATGTAATCCAATGATGGATTTGTCAAAATTCACCTCTAATAAAAAGATATTGAGTAAGGTTGTAGTCTAAGACTACAACCTCACTCTATAAAATAAACATTACTACGTATTTTTAAATCTAGCGATTGAATTACATGTTCTTTATGCTCTTAATACACATGTCAAATTTTGTTTCAGTCAAATACTATTTACTATATGATCTATAAGATTATATTTTATACATAGTTTTAAACTTCAAAAACTTGCAATTTAAAAAATTTATTGATGACATAGCCATTAATCTTTAATTTTTTAGAAATTTTGCAAGAAGCATATGTTGAAAAATAAATCTGAATAAGGGGTATGAGAGAGAGAGAGAGAGAGAGAGAGAGAGAGTCACTTGGTTACGCATGAAAGAATATCATCGCAATGTTCCCATGATGAAACATCAGAAGACCAGATTCCCTGTAACTATATAGTTAATAATCAAAAGCAACTAATTTCATTATTGGAAAAAAAAAAATGAATCTTGTTTCTTAAATGCTAGTGAGGAAGTTAATTAGTTACTCTTACATCGGTGAAGTTTCCCTCTATGTCTTTTTGGAGGAGGTCCATGTCTTTTTCATAATAATCTGATAGAGCAGTTAGAACGATCTCCCTATCCCATACCTGTACATAAAGTTAATAGAGAGTTATTTAAACTATGAAGAGTTTTCAAAAAACTTTAAAAAGCCACATACATTATCACTTATTATGGAGATCCTATCTAGGCAGCTTACATGATGCAGATTAGATTTATGCCTAAACCAGCGTAGATTTATGGTGTTTCCTCCTTCATCGCTTGTAAATCCGACATGCATTGGCTGGAGAAATCAAGAAAAAAAAATGATCTTTTTGGACAAGTGATAATTTTATCAAAGAAAAAAGATGTTAAAATTCTCACATACTTGATGGATATCTCCCATGAAGTGTGACAAGAATAACAAGGCCTCAGTCATATTATCTGCAAATATATATATATATATATATATACACATGGAACTGCTAAACCAAAACAATCTTATATATAATTAATTAGGACAAACTATACAATCAAATTTTGTTTCACTGGATTTCCTTACATCTACGATCAGCACTTCCCTCTCTGTAGTGCACAAGCTGAGAGGTGAAATTTTGAACGGCACCTGCAACACACATGTCCTCCACTCCATGCGGATCATGACAGTCCCCTAACCCCATGCCATGTAAACATTTTTTTTTTAATTAAAAAAAATATATTAATTGCAAATATACTTATATCACCAAAAAGAAGAAAATATTTGGCTTACTTTGATAATTGAAAGTGCACCCATCATCGGGTGTGTCAATGAAATGAAGTGGGCTTGTCCACCGATATTTATGCCAATGCCGGATTTGGTCAGGCCATGTACAAAGGGCCGACAGGTCGCCATTGACATTAAGGGGTAATAAGTTTTGAATAGCTTCTAATGCCTCAGACCCTAGAAGACCCTATTAATTAAGCAAGCAAGTAGTAGCAATTAGTTAGTCATCATCATTATGTTTGATTGATTGTGGTGTACAACTTATTGTTATTTACTTATTTTTAAGGACGATGAAGCCGCAATTATTCCTTGGAGATTTTACACATTTGATTGCATCTCTCTCTCTCTCTCTCTCTCTCTCTCTCTCTCTCTCTCTCGCGTATGTCTTTGTTCTTGTGTACTCACTCACTCTAAAATGATTAATTGAATGAATTCTGGGCCACACACTATTCTCATAGGATTGGACCTGATCACAGAAAAAGCGTAGGAGCCAGCAAGGTTGCCCCAAATGGCCAAACCTACATTTAGGTGATTTGTAACCCCCTTTTAACACATTTGGGCCATTGATCTTTCTGAAACAAGGCCCTGCCCACACCAAGTCATTCTTAAAATGTCTTGGCTTCATATTCCACCAATAATAAGACTAACTTTTAATTTTCCAAAAAAATTATTAAAAAAAAAAAAAACTTTTAATTTCATTAAACTGAAATTTTTTTTCTTTTTAATATAATTACTATTTATTACTATTATTATTTTCAGAGATTTGATAGGATTTGAATCTATAATTTCAGTTTCTTGATGATTGTCTTTTACCATGAAATCATGACATTAATGAATTCTTTTAGTTGCACAAAATTTGATCTTGGGTTTTTTATTTGACAAAAACAGACTTAATTAACTGAAGTAACTAGTGTTGGATATATATTGAAAACAATTTACATTTTGTGATTATACAAATAAGAATAATATATAGACCTAATCATAAACAAGAACACAAAAAATTCAAAAGCAAGAATAAAGACTAAATTAGGAAAACTGTACAATAATGAAATAATTTACATACCAGATTTCTAAAGAATGAAAGATGCAAAATTAATTGATTCTTGTGTTTGACACAAACTTCTTAAGGCAGATATTGGCCCTCGCACATTCAGTGGGGCTTAGAGACTCATTAACGTTTACCTCCCAGAATAAAATAATCAACACCACATAGAAGAAGACATTTCAATCTTCATGCTCAACGAACTGAATTGTGTCACTTTCTCTCTCTTTGACTTTATGCAGATGTATGCATAAATGTATTTTCTTTGGGAGAGTTTCTCAGTCAAAGTAGTTTCATGAAAGAAGGATTATGAATATGTACATTGGTGAACAGACACCCTATTCAGAATAAACTGTTGTGCATGGTCTTACTGACTCAAAAATTTAAATAATAAATATAATTATTTGGACAAGAGGGCCCAGTCCACACATGCCTAAAATCCGACCTAAAGTCAAACCACACATGCCTAAAACCCAACCTAAAGTCAAACCTATGAGCATATAAACTCATATATTATTCTATTCATTTCCTTCTTTTTTGGAAGATTATTGGATATACTAACTAACCATTGAACATAATGTCTTGAACTGCTCAGCTGTTTGTGTATACCAAGAAAATATAATTCACATAACTCATTTTTTGAACATAGTTCATTCTTATGGTTGTGTTCATGTTGGTCCTAAACATATCCTAGTATTTTCATGGCATGCTCTAGAGAATTCATCATTGGAACTCTCATAGAAGCAGCTCACTTCACACTTATATAGGTGACTCTTATTTTCTTGTTATACCCACTTGGATTTTTAAGATATAAGAATTATTGAAAGCCAAGCTTACCTTGATCATTGCTTGCACGTGTAGGCATCACTATTTCGTCATAGGAATAGCTGGGAGATGTTATCTTAATAGTGATAAAACTAGTCGCCATGATTCAGTGGTCCCTTTGAACCTTGATCTTGGGATCTCCAATCAACTAGGTTGGGTTGTTATCTTGGAAACATTGAGGTTATAGGCTTTAATCCCCCCTGCCCCCCCCCCCCCCAATAAACACGCAATTTACTTGCTTTCCACTTAAAAAATTGATTACAAATTGGTTTTATAATCTGAAAAATATTTCCATTTGAGAGCATGTTCTACGTCTATGATGAATATGTCCAAACTTACCATAACTCCTTGCCCTACCAATATATATGAACAAGCACAAGTATCCAGCAATGCATGTTTGTTTAGATTAATGAGACTTGCCAATTATATATGCTCTTCGCATAATAAGATGGCCTCTTGTGCTATCCTTGACACACTAATTGCATTAATTTTAAACCCATTTGACATCTTTAAATTGTCAAATTTCTCATGTCATTGCATTGGAGCTTGCTGTAATCCATATAAGGATTTAACAAGCCTGCACAGTTTGTTTCCTTATCTATAAACCATAAACTCCTCAAGAAATCTCATACCTTCCTTTTGTTTGTAGCCTCTACAACAAATTTCACCTTATACTAGTCAATAATTTCATCAACTCTCAAATTCTCAGGTGGTAGATCCACCAATTACTATGCATGGATTTCTAAGATGGGTTTAAAGCATTTTTTACACTCTTTTTTCCAATGAGGCACCTCATGTGTGAATAGTGCTTCTTTGAAGCCTTTAGGTTCAAATTCTAAAATATAAATTAGAAAATATGAACCATATGAATAGGACATTTGTCCTTTTACTACTCTTAGGTTCAACCTCTCTTCAATCAACTCTTGATCATGAGAGGTACTAAAAATAAACTCAAACTTTCTTTTAAGAAAGAATAACACTTAAAATATATTCTAAGTAATTTCCATGCATATCAAAAATAATATTCTCATAAATTATAAATTAGCATGCACTACCATTATGACCATAATACAATCAATGGCTATTAGTCCTAATTTTATCCTTTAAGGAATGGAACCAACACCTTTTCTTAACACCCCACATTTAAGAATTTATAGCAAGGCATATAACCTTTTTATAATTCACAAGGTATCTTAGTGGTTTTCTTTGGAGGCAAATCATTTATAATTTCTTTTAAGGCAACTCATTGAGAATATAATTGGTGAAAAGGATAGCCCCCCCCCCCCCCCCCCCCGCGCGCAAAGTTCTATGGCAATCAAGAACTAGTCCCATTCATTAAATATTTTCTTAATTTTATTCTTATAATTAATGAACATCTTTAATGCCTTATCCTTGCTACTTGGCAAGATCACATAACAAACTCGTGTGCATTCATAAACAATAAAAAACTCAAGCATGTCAAATAAGGCATGTATCATATATTTCATCCAAAGAAATATTATAAAATAAACATTGGAATTATTGTACACATTACTATCCAATCAGATTCAAACATTTGATTTGTGACTTATTTAATTATTGTACAAACTTCTTAATGTATTTATTATTTTTGCCTTTTAAATCTTTTTGTGTTCTTGTTTATGATTATTGTAGGAGGGATGAACCCGGGAAGTAGAGACATGTTGTATGAAAACATCCCGAAGAGGCAATTAGGCCTCACTGTTCATTAGATTGGGCCTAATCCAAATGAGATAATCAAATACCAAAAATCGAGGGGAGTATCCCATCTGAGGAGGCTGAGGAGCAAGCTTCCCTTGGGTGACCAAGGTCCAACCCAAGAACCACCAAGATGGGGGTTGAGGAAGGACGTAGAGATGTGTAGGCAACGGAAGGGGGAAGCTTCCTAATAAAGCACCCATTACCTCCACATTAAATGCACTATACTACCTCAGCCTGTTGTATTAATGACAGAATGACCTATAAACAGTGTCCTTATAGCTTGCAACTTACTCTACCACCACTGACAAGATAATGATGGGACAAGTATCCAAGTAAGAATCAATAGTAGTCTAAGTGGAAGGCTGTGATGCAACCCCAGTAGCCTATATAAAGGAAGAATGCTCCTCCAAGAAAGGGGATTAGAAAAAGTGAGGAGGGAGAAATAAAGGCCATAGGGTGAGAAAGTCATCATTGTAAAATTTAGAAGTATGAGCAATAGAACTGTTGCTCCTTGGCTAGCTTAAGGAAGAAATTAATATGAGAATCTTTATTTTTCTCCTTAACTTAGCCCTTGAATTATGTTGTTGTTCTTGTCTTTTTCTCTTTTTCTAATTACTAGTCTGGGACTACCAAATGTGGTGGGAGTTATCTAAAGTATTCACCTCTATAAATTAGTTGTATTGGGCCTTAACCTAACCCATTTTTATCAAGTTGGGCTGGGCTGCACACTCATTTTTAGCCTCCCTACAATTATATATATATATATATATATATTGTTTTTATTTTCATAATAACAAAAGTAAATTGTTTCTAATATATATATATATATATATATATATATCCAACAATCTTAAAGTAGATTTCCCTTATCACACATACAATAGTGCTTAGAGACTCACGAATATTTGCCTTCCAGAATAAAATAATCAACAATACAAAGAAGAAGCATTACAGTCTTCATGCTCAATGAATTGGACTATGACTCTTTCTCTCTCTTTGACTTTATACATGCATACAAATATTTTCTATGGGAAAGTTTCTTAATCAAAGTATTTCATGAAAGATGGACTATAAATATGAATGTTGGTGAACAGACACCTGTTCAAAATAAACTGTTGCGTATAGACTTACTCAAAAAATAAATAATAAATAAAATATTATTATTTGGATAAAAGGGCCTAGCCCACAGATTCCCAAAGTCCAATCCAAGAATATATAAAATATACTCTCTCTCTTGCCTTTTTTTAAGTAGAACTCAATAATTTTCACTACTTTAATACCGTATTCAAATAGACACATTAGGAGTTAAAATTTCTTATTCACCGCTTTTAACATTTTTCAACAACTAGAGCCTATAAATCAAAGGTATTCAATTTCTTAGCACATAGGCAAAGGAAGCATGCAAAAATTTACAATTCCAAATAATTAACAAAAGAATAAAAGAAAAAGAAAAAGAAATCAATTGTAGAAAAACCAAATGCCAAACAGTTGCGTCAATGTTAGGTAGCCTAGCGAAGCTAACTGAAGAAAGAAAGTTCACGGAAAGTCATCAATGATAAAGTGATAATAAGAGATGATCAAAACCAGTCAACAGGATGATACAAAAACAGATTGATAATTATGGCCATGGGGAAAAAGGTGAGTCATGGACTCATGGTTCAATTGTTTCCATTGAGTATTATTGACCCATACATACAACTTAAACAAAAACACTTTCTTTGAACATTCAGTTAAAAGCTCCCTCCATTAACCCTTCAACTGCCCCTGGTTTTAAACCCGAACCGAATCGGTCGGTTCGATTAGGTTAACGGTGAACCGGTCATGAAACCAATTTTTTATATGCAAGAATCGAATTTTTAGAAGATCTGAGGGAACTGTGTGAACTAAGGTTCAACTCGAAAAACCGGCTGAACCGTAGGCTGGTTCAACCGGCTGGTCTGAGTTTAACTGTGAACTGGTCATGAAACCAATTTTGTATATGCAATAACCAAACTTGTAATAGATTTGAGGGAACTGTGTGAACTGAGGTTCAACCCGAAAAACCGGCCGAACCATGGGCCAGTTCAACCAAGTCAATTGATTGTTTTTAATTTGAAAAAAAATTGATAAGTCGTTGCTAGATATTGAACCTGAGACAGCCCCCTTTAAGGACTATGGCTGACACCGTGACCAACAAACCAGGTAAGCTTCTTGTGAGCTAATATGAAGTATTATTAAATTTATATTAGATTTACATGATTTATAATTCCAAACTTCCATATCACCTCTATCTCAATGTATTAAATATTACTAAATTTTTTTTCACTGCTAAATTAACTTGTGATTCAAGAATAATACCTTTGCATAGGAATTTACTATTTATGAATTTATTTTAAAAGTGATTTATATTTAATAAATAATTTCTACTTGAAGGATTATTATACAATATTTATTCATGCTTATTTACGTTATATTATATTCTATTAACCTGATAATGTACTATTTTATGTTAACCTTATAATATCATGAAAATTTAATTGAAAGTTTGGCTCTCTTTTTTAGATATTTTAGTCAATTTTGCTAATATTTACAAATTTAATACCTTTATTTTATTTAAATTAATTACTAAATTAATTATGAAACCATCACGATTCAACCTCGGTTGAACCTCGATCCAACTTTAAAAACCTTAAACCTCTCCCATTACCAATTCTTTGAATGATCTGGGTCTGAAAACCATGCAACTGCCTAGAAAATAGAAATGAAAATAAGCCGAGTGGTTTATTTGGAACCCATTATAGTATATAATTGATGGCTTGATCAAAAACCATTTTCTTTGAAATAACTTTTGAAAAGTACTCGTCAAAAAAAATATATATATTTGAAAAGTATATTTTACTTTATTTTAAGAGTATTAAGAATCAATTTCTTCATCATAAGACTTTTCTCTTTTCAACATTCATGATGCTGTAAATAAATTATTATTAAAGTAAAATTTCAACGTTACCTGTGCAATCCGACATGTCATAATATGACCTTCTTTGCTCCAGCCCTGAGCTCCGGGCCCTATCATGAAAGCAAAACACAGCAACAAAACAAACCAGAATGGAGAGCATCTCCCCAAAACCTCAAACTTGGCCATTCTCTCAAAATACCAACAATTTTTTTTTATATGACTAACAACACATAAAAAAGATGAAATTAGAGTTAACAGAATGTCTGAGTTATATATACAAGTTAAATCATTGAGTACAAGTTTATAATTGCCACTATTTAAAGTACCCGCTCCAATGGCCACCATTTAAAGCAAGGTTGGGGCATATTCTGGTACACAGAAAGAAGGGCATCATCGTTGAGAGAAGCTTAAAAATGATAATTTACATCATGACTCATGATGTCGTCTCAACAACAACGACTCTCACGTTTGCGTATGCTATAATATTAGACGGCACTGGCCCACTCTTGTAGTCTATCATCATCAATTTTCAATTGAGAAGTGAAAATACGGTTAAGTGTAGCAGCTAGTCTGACCCCACCTTGGGCTAGCCTCTTCTCCACAATTGGCAGCCTTGAAAGAAAATAATCATCTACAACACAAACAAGAAACTATGAGACACAGACAGAAATGGTAATTACGTAATCAACTTCAGATAGATGGTTACGTACGGGAAGCAATGATGTGTAACCATAGCTTTTTTTATCATTTCACACCAACTTAATTTGGTGCTGGCCATGTGCAACAATTAATAAAAATAAAAGGGTTGGCCACCAGACATTTTCAATTGGATGCTTCCAATCTTTTTTTTTTTTTAATAAAATAATCTTTTCTGTGATTAAAAGTCCAATAATAATAATAATAATAATAAATGTAATTGTATGCTCTTTTCAAACAACCACATTCAATGTTGTTTGCCACTGGTATTATGAGGGGGGGACGACCTGAACGTATATGTAAAAAATAGTCTAGCCTTTACACCAGGAATAGAGCCATATTCATTTTATTGAAGTTTTTCTCTTGCATTGATCTGGATACCTATTTATCTCTACAGCTTAGATTCTTTATTTTATTTTTTTAAATTTTTTTTTTATGCGTGTTGATATATATCCATTTTTTTACTTAAATAATTTCAACTTGCATAAATTATATACATATATGATAAAAGAAGTGTAGAATGTGGTTGTGGTTGTGGTGGTAGTGAAAAGTGGTGGAGTAAAGGGCTAATAATGAATCAAAAAACCATGCCAAACCGCTCAATAAAATTTTGGTGTACATCATTGGGCAAAAAATTTTAAGGACTATTCTACCAAACAATAATCATAACACAGAGACACAGAGGAAATGAAAGCAAGGTGAAGACTGAAGAGAGAAGCTAAAATTAGGGTTCCGTACTTCCATAACTTGCATAAATTAAAACACTTAATCCTCACATAACTTTCGGGAACTATAATTTTGGCAACGATTTTTTCAGTGGGGTTAATACCAGGCAAGATAAATGCAGTTTATTGCTAGCTTAATTATGTCCCTTAAAACTAAAAAGTCCAACTTTTAATTATTTTATATACCAAAAGTCAAAAGAGATGAACTGTAAAAGATCAATTGAAAAGAGAAAATACCTCCCAAAGTGCTTCCTGGCGTGGCATTCTTGTATGCAAACTTGCACGCCAAACTAATGCTTTCAGAAGCATACCTGAAAAAATTAAAAGCAACCTGGTCCTGATCAAGTGTATTAATTCCTTATAAGACAAAACTAAATTTAATTTCTTTTCTTCTATCTGAAGTGAAAAAAAAAATAACTATACAAGCGTTGTCAATCAAATTCGATTATATATATATTATTTATTATTATTTAAGAAAATAAATTTAAACAAAGCAAGCCACATCATCCCTTAGTTTTGAAACCACAGCTTATTTATTTCAATTCATCCCATGTTGAGTTATTCATATTGATATTGTCCTTTTTACTGGTACCCCACCCTTTTCCTTACTATTAATGGAAAATATTAGAACCTGGTATGCTATTCCATTCATTAATTTACCACAACCAAATATAGATTTATTCAATTCCCTTCTTCTCCCACATTGTGTACTATATATATATATATATATAATTGTTTTTTCCTCTTCACAGGAATCCAACCAAATGGTTAATAAGTAAATTACTAGGCACAGGTAACATTTATTTTTTGAATAAGGCTCTATGAGGGAAGTAGCAGTTCTGCATCATTGGTATTTATGTTACTCCAGTATATTATCTGTGAATGTGCTTATAAAGCCTGTACGTTATTAAAGATCTCAAAGCCATTATCACAAACAGAACTACATAAATACAAAGAATCCAAGGAACAGGAAAGGAGTACAGGCATTTACTTACGGGTTCGGACAAACTGTGTCGTTATGTGAGCAGTTTTCCCATGATGATATCTCATTGGACCAACCATTCTATAGACAAGAAAGGAATTAAAAAGAAAAAAAAGAAAAAGAAAAAAAGAAGCATTGGTAAGTGTCACTCTGCTGCACAGGCATTCACAGAGCACACTCATGTTAAGGCTGTTAGCAGACACAAATCCATAACAAACGAAAATTATGATGAAAAAAGAAATGATATTAAAATATCAACATATAGTTTTTATTTTCTGACTGCCTTTCTAAATTAAATTACATGAAATAACCTAATAAATCTGTCTTTTGGGTATACTGCATTTATGCTTTCTTTTTTGGTGAGACAGCAGTTCTTGTTACTGATAAATCTTTTTTTTTTTTTTTTTTTTAAGTAATAAGACTTTTATTCAACAAGAAGAACGCAAACAGCCATTACAGGTGTTCATGATGGTGAACACAAAAAAACAGCAAACAAAAACAACTAAAAACAGAATAAGAGAAGCAACTTAAGAGGCACTACTAAGGGTAGAAAAGAACTCCAAAGTAGAAGAACAGTTTGAAAAACCCCAACACTTAGCCCATTCAAAAAGAGTATTTCGGCTGATCGCTTGTAACTGATCAAGCGTTCTCTCCAAACTCTCAAAAGAGCGCCGGTTTCTTTCCAACCAAACAACCCACATCAAACAACCAGGAACCATATTCCATACATCGGAAGCATAATTTCCCAACCAATTACTCCAACAAGACACCAAACTCACCACAGAACCTGGCATAACCCATTGAATCCCAAAAGCTTGTAACATTTGCACCCACAAAGCATATGCCATTGAATGTTCTATTTAGCATTGGTTTTGGAATAGCATAGTGCTCATGCTTACTGCATATAATGCACAAGAATTAATTCAACAAAGAGCTTCAAAGTGCAGGCTAAGAGTTTTAGGCGATTGTGCTAGCAAAGATGTTCATGCATGTATTGCCTGGGGGAAACTGTCTTCACATCAGGTGGTCTAACTTTGGAGTCAATTGTGCCATCTGATGTATTTAACTGTTGCTGATGTAGACAAATCTATGTTTAGTTGTGGAGTGTTTAAGGTTAGGAAAGATGAAGAATTAGAGAGAAGTTAGGGCTGTTTAGGGGCTGTGTGAACAGTACCTGTGAATAGTAACCTTATAAGAAATAAGGGGAAAAAAAAAAAAGTAGAGAAGGATAAAGAAACAACAAAGGCCAACGTACCTATTGCTCAAAACACTCAATTTTATTAATCAACTCATTCTCTTTTCTTTGAATACATTGAGACTCTTACTAGTAGTTAGTATAGGATTCCTACTAGTATTAGGACTAGTAATAAAACCTAATAAATACTAACTTGGACCCAAAGTAATTAAACCTAAGATACTTAGAATACCTCAAAAGATTCTAGACTCAACTAAATTACCAAAATACCCTTAATTCGAAGGAATTGAAGAAATTACAGATTTGCCCCTCAATATAATGTCTTTCACTTCAATTGGACTTCACACGAGGACCCAATAAAATAATTCTTGTATAGGTAAATTTGCAAAGTAATAGCATATTAATCTTCCATGACTCCATCATACTCCTCCGGTTTGAAGAAACTTGACCTTGGGTTTAAAGTGTTTAAAGTATAAGAACCTTCAAACTTGAAACTTGCACCAACTCTTCAATCACCTTTGGAAGCATCAAGAATGAAAAATCTTTATTTCCCCTTGTATCATTAAATTCGTTTGGAATGATTAAATCAACAACCAAAGGATTATTCAACTTGAAATCCTTCTTGAATTGATCTTTGGTAGTAACATCAACATCTTCCTTCATCTTGATTTTTCCATGATCAATTTTATGCTCGCCATGCTCCTTTGTGATCTCCATTGCAAGAACACCATTATCTTCCTTGGTATCAACTTTCCCATGATCAAACTTATTCTCATCTTGCTCCAGCTCTCCAACTCCCTTTAGTGGCACTATAGCTCTTTGTTTTGGAGTTTCAGTAGCATCCTTAGGCCTGACCTTTTGTTTTTTCCTTAGCTGTTCTAGTTGTTTTGCACTCATAGACTTTAACACAATTTATGCATTATTGAACATAAATTTATATGTATTGTCCTTTTCAATATGATATACATCTCAAAAGCCAAGGGCAAGCTAATAAAATATGAATCACAGTCATAGGAAAAACATCACACCATATAGAATCATTATATTGCCCAAGAAAAATAGAAACCAAGCATTGTTTCATTACTAGAATAAATGTGCTATTTATCCACGCTACCTTGTATGGTTTTGGATGTGGTTCTATTGGTAGCTTCAACCTCTCAACAGTAGCTTCAGAAACAACATAATCTCGCGGCCACCATCAATAATAAGCATTCAACTTTTAGTTTCACAAAGCACTATGGTCCTAAATATTGAAGTACACTTCCAATCCTCCTCTTGCTTGGGTATAACTTGAATACGCCTAACAATTGAGAGAAGAGATCCATCTTCCTCATCTTCCTTGAGATCACCATCTTTGTGCATCAACATGATCCTAGATGGTAAGTTTTGTCAAGCGCTTGAAGAAGATTTTGGCAAAAGACTAGTGATAGGATTTTGCTCTAATACCAATTTGATGTAGGACAAATTAGGGAGTTGTCTATGTTTAGTTGCGGTGGGTTTAAGGTTAGGAAAGAAGAAGAATTAAAGAGAAGTTAGGGCTGTTAGGGGCTGTGTGAACCGTACTTGTAAACAGTAACTTTAGAAAAAAAGAAGAGAAAGAAACAACAAAGGCCAACATGCCTTTTGCTCAAAACACTCAATTTTATTAATCAACTCATTCTCTTTTCTTTGAATACATTGAGCACAATATATATAAAGACTTTTACTTGTACTAGTACTATAGGATTCCCATTAGTATTAGGACTACTAATAAAACCTAATAAATACTAGGACCCAAAGTAATTAAACCTAAGATACTTAGAATACCTTAGAAGATTCTAGACTCAACCAAATTACCAAAATATTCTTAATTTGCAGAAATTACAGATTTTCCCCTCAATATATCGTCTTTCACTTCAATTGGACTTCACACGAGGACCCAATAAAATAATTCTTGAATAGGTGAATTTGCAAAGTAATAGCATATTAATCTTCTATGACTCCATCAGTTGCATTCAAAATTGCATGTAGAAAGGAAAAGGAAAAGCATACTGTAATGTTCCTTTGAATGGCTTTAATCATGATTTCAAGATCTGAACAATAGAATGTCTTTAGAGCAGAATCAATGATCATGTCATCCCATACCTGGAACAAAACCAATTTTATTGAATAATATTATTGACTAGAATAATCGATAGAAAAGAAAAGTGCATGCACGCACAGATATTATCCATGTTGCAACATTTATTCAGTTTGCTATCTGTTGTATGCAAACTGCTATCCTTAGAGCATAAAATTCTAACCTATGCATATTAGTCAAATTTTATGCATATTTCTTTGTCCAATACATTGTCAATGGTTATCAAGTAAAAGCAGAAAAAGATGGAAAATGGTACACAATTGGAGGACTACTAAGACTTACATGGTGGAGATTTGATTTCCGACGGAACCATCGCACTACTATTGTGTTCCCGCCTTCATCTCCAGTGAAACCAACATGTAGGGGCTTCCATCAGAAAGCAGGAAGTTAGATGACATGAGAACATATTAAATTCCTCAGCACAAAATCTTTACAGAAAATTTAGCTTTAAGGACAGAGTAAAGGGAGAAAAAGACTGAGAAAAACTAGCAGTTAAATCCAGTGGCTGCTCACTATGGTAGATGCGCACAGTTAGTTGTGATATCATATTCTGCAGCCATTCTTCATATAATATACACTGTTCTTAATCATGATTGTCATAGAAACACCATTACATTGACATTGATTGTATCAGATAGACTTATGGTAATATACAAGCAAGACACACACACACATACACACTTAAAAAATTAAATATTACTGAATTTTTTAAGAACTTACGCTAAATTTGAACAAGGGTTAACACACTAAGCTAAGGACCATGTGTCATGAAATGAAAGTCACTTGTTTGAGACTTCCCCCTGCTCCACCCCTTGAAGCTAAACCCACCTTATCAAGGTGGAAAAATAAAAAATAAAAAAATAACAATGGTGCTTTAGGTTAAAATAATTGTTGCCACTCTAAATACCACTCAGATGGTTTTCACAAATATGATTATTGTTTGTTCCATTTTACACACAATGTGAGAAAATAAATTTCTACTGTTCATTACAGATTCAATTAGTTTGCTGGCATAGTTTGTATCTTCAAACTGCATTTAAGTTTTTGAGCTGCCAGTAGAAAGAACAAACCTGATGGACATCTCCCATGAAATGTGATAAGAACATAAGTGCCTCCGTTAAATTGTCTGTGATTGACAAAAGGAAGAGAATTGAAGTTCTTGGAACTATCATGTTATATCATGTGCAACAATTGATTCCAGTGACATATATATAGAGTGTTTACAATGCAATTTTAAATTGGTATTCTGGTAAGCCGATGCGAGTTGCATTGTGTAGTTGTAAATTGCTCCAGTTACACATCTATTTTTATGTCCAGCAGAGTCATGACAGTCTCCTACATAAAAATCATAGAGCAATTTCATTTGGAATTTATGTTAAAGAAAATAATCATGACAGTGCAAAAGTAGATTAGAATATATAGCACAGAAGGATATGTTGTCCCTTATTTTCTCTGGTGACATGATATACTTCAATAACCATCATATGTACAAACACCCAATCTAACAGCATCGAGGAACTTCTGCTCATAATTTACTTTTCTGTGGCAACATACAAAGCCTAAGTGGCTTGAGAGCTGATACTGGAATGACTTCGTGCTTCAAATTGCAAAAATATCTGTAGATTTCAAAAGATTTTTTTTTAAACACCCCCCCACATGATCATGGAAAACTCTTTCCTATCAGTTTTGTGCATAAATACAAACAACATATTAAACATATGTAGTATAGACCATAACAAAAGAAATCATCAATTAACTGTTTAGAGCATAGAAGTTATAGCCTATGATATTGAGACAGTCTAACATATGCCTCCATAATGTAAAGCTTAAGCTCATATAATCTAGAATAGCCTGAACATATCAACATAGAAAACAGCATCTTTTAACCACAAAGAGTAAGCAAACTTACTGCAGTACTCATAATTACACTTAAAATCTGGTGTATCAATATAATGTAAAGCACTACTCCATCGCCAACGAAAGTTATGTCGAATCTCATCGGGCCAGGAGCAAACAGCCGCAAGATTACCTCCAGCAGACTCTGGAAGCAGTTCTTTCACAGCAGCTACAGCGTCTTCAGTTAGATATCCCTGAAACACCACAAATCAAGTGCACCCCTCATCAAATTTCTACTCTACAAAACTTATAGCAGGGCAGACCCACAAACAATGCAAATACGTTGATGAGATATATATATATATATTATGCGGGTTTGATCGTTTGCTTCCTAAGGCTAATTACAACCTCATCTTCACAAATTTCTTCTTTCTCTGGTTTTTCACATAAACATGTTAATGCCAAAATCATCTAAAATTAAAAATAAACAGTCTATGCATATATACTTACCTCAGCTATTTTACAAATTGCATAGTGGCCTTCCTTTCCCCAACCCAGAATTCCTGGCATCAATAGTAGAATACCCAGTGACCTCCTAACCCACACTAGCTCAGACCCGCCCATATCTACCAACAATAACAATAGCAAGTAAACAACAACAACAAATAAACAAAAGATTTAGTGCGTGTGTATATATATATATATATAATGAGGAAAAGAAATCGCATACAGCTCGCCAATTGAAGATAATGGATATTTGGATCATAAAATTACCGAAATGTATCGGATTCTTATGAGTGCATAAAAAGTTCCCAAAACTTTGCTTTTCATTCCTAAGCTTTAAAAGTATGTTTTCCATCCCTATTTTATTTAGAGATTAAATTCTATAAGGACGTGGTGTAAAACCCATGTTTTACCCCTCCAATCCCAACATGCCACATCATCTTATCACATATTTAAGAATAAACACAATCACACTCAATCAATTCTAATACCCATATATAAATCCAATATATATATATATATATATTTTTTATTTCTAGACTATTAAAAATGTTTGACTTAATACCGGACGAAATGGGTAATTACCCATAATAAGCCAACTATATAGTTAGTTGGCCCGGTTTACAAACAATATCACTTAGTAACACCTCGAGTCTCTGAGACTCGAATTTTGCGCTCAGACCTCGACTTTTTGAGGCTCGGTTTTTGTGGTTTGACGTGGCGTGATGCCACGTGGCATGCAACAAAACTCGACTTTCTAAAACTCGAGGTCCACGTAGACGACACCTGGCGTTGACGTGGTCGTTCACGTGGAAATTAACGACACCTGGCTGGTCCACATGGACCTCGACTCTCTGAAAGTCGAGTTTTAATAGGGCATTTTCAAATTAAACGCCTCTCTCACAGTCACTCTCCACTCCACTCTCACTGACCAGAACTCGTCTTCTCTCACTCACCATCTCTCAATCGCACACCCAGCCTCACCTCAGCCTCTCTCCGTCGCACCTCACCTCAGCCTCTCTCAGTCGCACCTCAGTCTCTCTCTCTCTCGCTCACTCACACAGCCCAACCTCTCTGGCCCCATTTTGACGCAGCCTCTTTAATCTCCCTCAACAATCTCCCTCGCTGGCAACCTCACTTCCAGCACCGATCTGCTTTGTTCAGCCTTTTCAATCTTCTGTCTCTATCGAGGTTAGTGATTTTCTCTGCTTAATTTGGGTTTTTACTATTCCGTACAACCTGTATGTTGAAATGCTTCAATGGGTTTTCAGTACATTCTTGTCAATAGCTATACCAAAACTTTCTCTTAGGAACTATTGGTGCGTCCTTAATTAGTTCATATGATCAAACAGTTTTTTTTTTCCTCAACCTTTGTGTATGTTTCTCTCTTCACTGAATCTTTACTGTTTGGTTGCCGAGAAACCGTGGGGAAAATCAAATAAACTTTGGTTGACAAAATTTTTTCCTATTGTGGTTTCTATATTGAATTTGTAATAGAAGTGTTAAAAAAGATATGAAGCTTTATTCTTTTTTTAGTTTGAATTGGTATGTGGGTTTGATGATTTTTGTTTTTTTTTTTTTTTGGGTTTTGTTTTTGCGCTGTGTTCTGAAGATAGCTTGGGAATGGGTTAGTTTAGACCCCATCTTCCTTATTTTGCATTATGCACATGATCACAAACTCAATTAACCTAGTTGTCAATTACACAACCCCAATGTGTACTTAAACGCGACATGTCACATCAATTACATGTTTTTGGTTATTTAGGAAGTGGCTCATTTTCTTGAAACCTTGTTTTATTTTGACTGCAATAGCCTAATAAATACCTCAATCACTAGGACAAATAAGTAAGGAGATAATGGATCTTCTATCTTATTCCCTTCATTCCTTTTAAAAAAAAACAACCAAGTTATCATTGAGGACAATAGAAATCTTTGGAGTGGTAATGCACTCCTTCACCCAATCAATGTATTTCTTATAGATACCTACAGTAACAGGGCATTGTAAAGTGAACCCCATTCAACTGAGCCGTACGCTCTCATGAGATCTACTTTATTAGTGCATCTAGCTTTCCCTTTATCTTAATGATAGTTTTGTACTATTTCTTGTGCCAATAGGATGTTTTCAGAGATACTTCTTCCTTGAATGAATGCTATCTGATTCTTACTAATTAACCCACTCAAACATTGCTTCAATCTATTACCCAGAAATTTTGGTAAGACATTTGTAAATGACATTATAACATGATATTGGCCTAAACTCACCCATTATTGATGAATTTGTTACTTTAGGGACTAAAGTAATTATTGTATCATTTATCTCTCATAGGAGTCTACTTAATTCAAAGAGAGATGGAATTGCCTTAACCACATCATCTTTCACGATTGACCAGGCTTTTTTCAATAAAGTTGGTTGTAAATCCATCTAGACCAAGTGATTTGTCCCCAGCCTGAGAAAATAAAGTTCACTGGATCTCCAATTCTGTCATATCATTCTGTAAAATCTCCTTCTGAGCATCAGAGATTTGATCCCTCAGAACTTGGTTGACTCTATTGATCGGCTTTTCAGTAATGCACTTCTCTGACAAACCCAACAATTGCTGATAAAACTCCACAGCTGTAATTTTAAGTTGACCTGAGTTCTCCACTTTATTTCTATCTGAATCATACAAAACTTGATAAGTTCTTGCATTTCTTTTTTTCACCACCTTATGAAAATAGGCAGTATCTTGATTCCCTAGGTTTAACCACTTGTTTTTTGTTTTTTACTTCATAAAAGCCTTTTCAGTATTTCTCATTGATATACACTCATGCAAACTCTCCTCTTAAAGCATTAGAGCTGGATTACCAGGATTCTGCTGCAAGCCTTTCTGAACAGTCTCTAGGTTCAACCATGGTTGCTATACTTTTTGAGAGATGCTCCCCTAAATATCTTTGTTAACCTTTTTTAATATTGTCTTCACAGATTTCAGCATCACATACCGCCTGTACATAGGGGTGACTTGTACTTCTATATCCCGTGCATAGGTAAAAAACATATAGTCATGCACACTTCATGTTTTCTTGTTTTGTCCATAGCATTCATGTGTTAGTAAGCTCTTTTTTTTATTGGTAAGTAATGGACACACCCAATGGGGTTTGAACCATGATCTCACCCTTCCCATATTCTTATGGGAGGAGGAAGTGCCATTTGAACCAAAGCTCATTAGTTCATTCAAGTGTTAGTAAGTCAAGATAGCAAACTAACAAAATACTTGCTAGTTTTCCTTCTGCCTGAACTTTCTTGGCTTGCATGAGCCTGCATTTGTCTGAACTATAAAATAAACAAATAGATATACTTAAATTACTTCAAGACAGTTAAAAGAAAAGGGGGGGGGGGGAGAAGGTAAAAAACATATAGTCATGCACACTTCATGTTTTCTTGTTTTGTCCATAGCATTCATGTGTTAGTAAGCTCTTTTTTTTATTGGTAAGTAATGGACACACCCAATGGGGTTTGAACCATGATCTCACCCTTCCCATATTCTTATGGGAGGAGGAAGTGCCATTTGAACCAAAGCTCATTAGTTCATTCAAGTGTTAGTAAGTCAAGATAGCAAACTAAAAATGTGCAGTAGGTGATGATCAGTACCTTCAGTTTCTATCCACTTAATAGAAAAAAATAATCCACAAAAATATATTTTCCATTTTTGACTTGACACATATCAAAAGTTGGATTCTATTCTATCTTCCCAATTTTTCCCGAAACTCGGGCTTAACGCATAAACACATAACAAAATACAGGAATCCATTTTTAACTAGAACCAAAAAAAGTAAAAGTAAAACTAAGTTTTATACAAAACTATGTATGCATTTGGATGCAGTTTTTTTTTTATCACTCATTTGCTGTAAGTTGGTTAAATGATGGTTGTACCCTAGAAAACATATGATAGGGATAGTTGTTACTTTGAAGTTAAAATTCAATTTAATCCCTTAATTTTACTTCCATTATCAAATTAATCCTTAAGATTTAACTATAATCAATTTTGTTCCCCACTTTTGTCAAAATGAGCTAATTTGATCCTTTTGCTCAAACATTCTAACAAATGAAGTCATTTAATCATTTTTTTTTTTAAGTTAAAAATAAATATGCCAAATTTTCTATTAGATGATATTATTTGGCCTGTATGCACTCTTGCATTCCTTCGGATCCAATTCTGATACATAACCGCATGCCAAATATACGCAGTTGTTAACTGGTCAATGGAGAAAATCATATACCCTCAGTTTCTAATTCTGGTTCTTTAGTCCAAAGTTCAATGAATTTCACCTATAACAAGGAAAAGACTGAATCACGTATGCCATTGTCGTCGAGAGTATTGGCACGAACTAAGTTCTACATTAATTTTAACTTGTCCTCAATTAAACAATTTTTTTTTTTTTTGGAAGAAGAAATAAAAAAATTGACAAGAGGCCAAGTCTGTACCCTTGCTGGCTAAATGTGGCCTCATTGTCATTTATTAGAAAAAGATCAATTGGCTGGATGTAAAAAAGGGGCAAGATCCGAGCACTTGTCCTTATGGTTGCTGACAAGTGCATGGATCCAGGTCCAAAGTGAGGTTAGAGGATTTTTTTTTTTAGCTAAATAAAAAAGAAGTTTTTAATATAGACTTATTTATCTTATATCACATGACGGTAAAACAAGAACAAATACACCATAGATTAATTTTAATTATACTTCATTTGACGACAATA